>NW_023475347.1:0-3255 GCF_013731165.1 Rhagoletis pomonella
TCGAGGAATGACGTAGAATGTTCCACAAAGAGAAACGTCAAGTTGGATGAACACTGCGAACAGCGAGAGAAAGAGAATGAGCGATAAACTTCAGAACGTTCTAGAGTTGCCATAAGTGTGAGCGCAGGTATATAAGAGCCACGACACAGCGGAGTGGGGACAGTTACAAGTCAGCAAGCTACAAGTAAAGTGGGCGGAGAATCGAGTTGCGAATAAGCAAGCTATAAGTTTAATTGTGTTAACAAGTAGTAAAGCGTTGTTATTGCTTTAACAAGTATTGTAAAGTGTTTTTACTGTATTAGCAAGTATTGTAAATTGTTTGTTGTACAATAAAGTTAATTGTACTACAATTCGGCCATCGTTAGCATTTATTTAACAATCCAGCGATACGAGCCCGAGTATATTTGGGTAATCCCTCAAGGTTTCGAGGATAATCGTAACAATTGGTGTCAGAAGTGGGATTGTTAAATAAATCCCGAAGGATAAACTACTGAAAATGGCGAAAATTCAGGACTTAAAGATTGAGGAACTGAAGCAGGAGTTGGAAAAGCGTAATTTGGCCACCTTCGGAAGACAAGTGGAATTATTATCCCGTTTGCGGGAGGCTATGGAAGCTGAAGGCATCGACGTGGACAAATACGACTTCCAGGGTAAATCCGACGATGCATCCGCAAAGGACGAACAGAAGGATGAGGCTGCTTGTTCGTCGAAGGATGTGCAGCAGACATCGGGGAAGGTTGAAGAACAGCCAAAGTCTCCAAGTTCATCAACAGCTATGGACATGAGCACGTTATTGGCTGCCATGTCACAGATGTCATCTCAGATGCAAACACAGTTGTCAAATATTTCGTCGCAGCTACAGGCACAGAAGACACACGTATCACAGTTGTTGGAAGTCCAAGATGCAAAGATTACACAACTGAAGGAGAATTTGGCTAGAGATAACGAACAAATCAAGGATAGACAGGATAAAGTCGAGGCTAAGGTAGAAGAGTTGGAAGGTCGCCTCCGAGATATGCAGTTGAATCGCCCACCTTCTTCGACCAGCGCGCCCAAGGTAAAGACTCCATCCTTTGACGGCACGATTCCTTTCCAAGTCTTTAAGCTCCAGTTTGAGAAGACAGCTACAGCAAATCACTGGAGCATGGAGGATAAATCCGCTGCACTGTTCGTTGCATTAAAAGGACCTGCAGCGGAAATCTTGCAGACTATTCCTGATTGTGAAAGGAATAGTTACAATGCGTTAATGGGTGCAGTGGAAACACGTTATGGTAGCGAGCACAGGAGACAGATTTACCAGATGGAGCTGGAGAATCGCTGCCAGAAATCTAACGAGACTCTACAAGAATTCGCCTCCGAGGTTGAAAGGTTGGCTCATTTGGCAATTGGAGATGCATCTGGCGAGCACCTCGAAAGAGTAAAAATCCAGAGGTTCATCAACGGAATGCGGGACGTGTATACCAAGCGCGAGACGTATGCAAATCCAAAGCCAACATTTGCTGAAACGGTCTCTTATGCTCAGACACGTGAAACGGCAGCGCTCCTAAGTAGACCAGCCTACAAAGCCCATCGAGTAGAAGTGGAAACACCTGACGTGATGAACGAGATCCTGAAAACACTCAAGTCGATGGCAGAGAAGAATACTCCTGGTGCAACCGAGAGAAAGGATGGTGCTAGGAAATGCTTTAGTTGCGGAAAACCAGGCCACTTCGCCCGCGACTGCAGCGCAAGTTCCAGTGGGCTCAACCATTCAGCAGGACGCAAACGCAGGGCTGAGGGAGACGAATCCAACTCAAATCAGTCGTTAAACTAAAACGTGCCAGCAGGAAGGGCCGCGTGCTGGCTCCAGAAGTTGAAGGGCCCATAATCTCCGTCTCACAAATTAGCCGGAATGCGAGCAACCTCACTATTGGTGGATGTGTGAATGGGCAGGAGCGAGTGCTGACAGTGGATACTGGAGCGTCACATTCCATTATTCGACCGGATTTGGCCACTTTTTATGTGAAGCCACTACCTGGAGCAAAGCTGCACACTGCAACTGGTGAATGCACCCAAGTGTTGGGAGAAGTACCATGCGAGGTAATAATCGACGGTTGGGCCTCGTACACTAAGTTTATAGTGGCAGACATTGTGGATGAAATCATCGGCGTGGATTTCTTACTTGGCCAAGGCATGAAGATTGACCTCCAGAGAATGATCCTGACAGATAGTTACAGGAAAGTGCCACTTAGGATTGGTTACGACAACCAGTACTGCAGTAGACGGTTAGTCTTAGAGGAAGTGTCGACAATTCCACCAGAAACGGAAGCGGTTAGTTGGGCGGAGGTTGGCAGTGATGGAGACGGAGTGGTTTCATCAGGAGAAGGAAGCGGTTCACTGATACAGGAAAAGCGTGACGGTTCCGCTAGCTCAGTGAAGAAGAGGTCGCAACAAGGAAGTGGTCATGGCAAGCCAGGCAGTGTTTCCGGCAGGAAGAAAGCCACTGAACCACGTTGCAATGGTGATACGCCGGTGGCCGGAAATGGAAGCGGCTGTGAAAGCAGTAGGCGCGCTTTGAAGTGTCCCGAAAAAGGTGGTCGGAAAAGGCGAGCAATTAAGCCGAAAACCAAGGTTAAGATTATACATGTCCGGTCAATGAAGTTAGCATCGGCGGAAGAGCGAGATACGAAACGACGGCGGAAGCTTCAGCGTAAGGATCCGGATGTAGCAAGATGTGCTAAAGGCAGTGCAGCGCGAAGGCGGGAGTCAGGGTGTCAGGGACAGATGATGCGGCATAGATCCGAAAAGGGTGCCCACGAGAAGAGACATGGTCTGGTCACCACCAGTGGCCGGCAGAAGCACGACCATGTGAGATGGTGCACTCCCGGAGATAAGCCGGAAGCAATGTCCAGTAACGCATCAAGCCGAGAGGAGCTACAGGAAGGTGATTCGGTGTTGTTGCACACGCCGCAGCCGAAGAAAGGCTTCACCTCCGAACAACATCGTAACTGGAAAGGTCCGTATAGGATTGACAAACGGCTGAAGGACGCAGTGCATCGAATCCAGACAATGGGGAGACCGAGGACCAAGATGAAAGTGGTCCACTTGGAAAGACTTGCAGCGGTTGGAGCGGCAAGTGTGTCTGATCGGGACGATCAGACTTAGGTGGAGGGCAGTGTGGCGAATACTGCGGCAACACAAAGCGAACAACGAGAAATAGGCAGAATGTTCGAGGAATGACGTAGAATGTTCCACAAAGAGAAACGTCAAGTTGGA
>NW_023475348.1:0-3254 GCF_013731165.1 Rhagoletis pomonella
GCAACAGCTTATAAACCAAACATGCCAATCAGAACTTACAACATAAAAATGTAAACAAACAAATACAAACCTCCTTTTACGCATACAAAGCCAAACCGTACTGCGCGCAACTTTTCCACAGGTCGACTTTTGACAGTATATTTTTGCGCCAAAAACTCGACAATACAAAATACACAACACAACCAACAATGCGTTTCGTTGTGTGAATTCAGCGCGACAATTGAAGCTGTGTGTGTACCATCCCAAAGATATCAAAATGCAATGTTTGCCTTTCAATGTAGCTATGTGTTACATGTATACACTATGTATACATTATTGAATGAAATAAAGAGCAAGGCGTATTTATGTTAAATACACCTTGGCAAAAGATATGCCCGGCATGCTATGCCGTCAACATCAGCACGATTTCGCTCGAAATTCGGCAAATTAGACGAAATAATGCAACCCTGCGTTGATAATTTCGTCGTCGTTCAGCCGCCAAGGCGAATTTATATAAATTCGCCTTGTCTGCCACTATTTGCTCAAAACGAGGCGAATTTACAGTCGCCATTTTAAAATTAATTCACGATTCAAAGCATAAATTTATATATGGGAGAAAATGTATATTTTTAGAATCAGATTTATTTCACTCCCCTGGCTCGTTATCAACAGCAGCTCATTTTAAATGCAAAACAAATGCCAATGTCCACTACTCATGCATGTGACAAAGTGTGACCGCAGCCGATAACGACAAAGGTAGCGTTACATAAAACATCGTATACGTATAGTCGCACACAATCATCTGTACGTATAGGCACAGAAGGAACACACATGTGCACCTTATATACGTACATACAAATCGTATGTATAGATTCATATATGTACATATATATATGCACTTATATCAAAAAGTACACGCACTACGTGTACGAGTATTCATGAATGTGAGAAATCCAGGGAGGGGGTTGTCTCGTACACAGACACCAATTGAGACAGCGAGGTTTTGAAAACATTACATTGGTGGTAGCGAAGCAAAAAACGCGTCTCGATACTATTTAGTTCTAAAAGAAATCATTAAATCGAATTTTTAATTCTGCTCACTTACGGATTCGCTGCTGACTGTGTAATTTATATTTGCCGGAATTTCTAATACAGACTCCGTCCGTGTATTGTCTGCGAAGCCCCAGGTGTAGCCGAAGCCCTGTTGCGGATTACTATGTGCTGCACACATTTTAACGATAATGTTTTCCTTTACCCGCCTTTTTCACTCTATAAGCAATTGCTACACTCACGTTTTGTGAAGTTTTTTCAATTTTTCGGTAATTAAAAAGGTATATATGAAGTTTTTCCCGTATGTTCCCACGCTGGCAATAAAAAACGATGTATGCCGTGTTCTACCTCGGACTGTACCACTTGCCACTTGTCACACTGCAATAAGGAGTGCAAGTTATAACATTCACAACGCGCTGTACGACTTGTTTTCTAGATAAGCATATACTGCACTCCACAAAATCGAAAAGTTGTAAAAAAAGAAAGTTACATCGCTTCCTTAGTTACATGCGCCATTTTTACGTGAATTATCACTAGATGAAAATTAAAAGGCACAACTGCTAGAAATATATATATCCTTCAACAACAGCGCGTATCACATAAGATTTATTATCTTTCAGAATTTTTTAACTTTTCAGCTGCACAAATACCGCGGAAACTTCGCTAAACAGACACTAAATACCACCAAAAATCACTGACGCCATTTTGAAATTACTATTTGGAATAAGAGTCCCTCGTACTCGTTTTTCGATCTGCTTCGGGTTGCCGATGCCAATTCAGCGCAAACGCGACTAATTCAGCTTCGTTTGTTCTATTAAAAAACATTCAGTATTTCGATATAAATTTAACATTGACCTAATATTATTACTTTTATATATAAACTAACTTAATTACAAACCACGAGCACAAAAATCAAAATACAATTTACCAAACTGGAAAATTTTCAGCAGAAGCTTCACGGATAGGTGGCTACATGCCGCTAATCCATTCAGCAATATGTAGGGTTGCATGCAGTGTTGACTGAAGCTTGGCAGATTTTTTATATTTTTTGCACGCAGCTTGAAATGTGGATTTATATGTTGTTTGTTATATAATTTGCTTAGCAGTTGTGGAAAATGAATAATAAGCATTAAATAAACAAAACATAAACAGCCAAAATCGATCTGTGGTTATCGCAACAAAATCACATTTGAGCTGCGCACCGTCAGTGGCAAACGACAGCGAGCATGTTGGCACACATGTGCGCGCACATGTTCGTCGTGTGTATCCAGTGTTACGTACATATGTACCTTTGGGCACTTTCACACGCAGTTTTGCCATTTTAGCCGTTTTCCCGCTAGATTTAGCCGTTGCAGAAAAAAACTAGCCGTTTTTAGCCGATTTTTCTATTTGCATTGTTTTCTTAAATTTAAAATGTGTATATATGTTTCCATTTTTGACTAAGCGACCCAAAATCTGTTAGAAATGGCTACCAGCCTTATCGTGGAGAAAATTTTCATGTCAGGCAGGATTGTATGAAATTGGGCCGATTTCGCTTATTTTTATTTTAAACGAAGAAGGGTTTTTCTTCATAAAATGTTTGTTATAAATGTCTTAATTTTAAGTGTGATGTTGTATTCGCAAACTTAGAAAATAAGAAATTGTTTCACTGTTAAGACTCTTAAGATGCGTTTGTGTTTGGATATAGTGCCAACAAACAGAATAAATATTACACGTAGATATTGTCTTCCCAGATAGCGCATATTCAATTCTGCCTAAATTAAAAAACATAATCTTTGCCCACTCCCAAAGGTTTAAGGTAATAGAAAAATTCATATTTTCAAGCACTATGTACACATATGTATTTTTTTAAACAAACGTTTTTGCTGAGAACTTATTCGAATTCCAAAAACCGAATGCCAACTTGAATTAAAGGAACCAACTTTGAAGTGAGTCAAAATGAAGATAAAAGAGCACAAATTTTTATGTAAAGCAAAACTCGCTGGGAATTCTACGAGACATCTTCCGGCCATATGACCGGTCATCTAAATGGGAGATCTGCAGTCTTTTAGCATCATATTTTATATCAGAATTGAAGGGATTTCTGGAAAATCTGACCAGTTCTTTTATGTAACTGTGATTTTGCATCCCTTGTCAACATATGGCCTCGGTTGATGTTAACTTACAGGCCAACCTAATATTCACGCACGCCGGCAGTTTACTGTCAAAAATTTCTCATGCATATA
>NW_023475349.1:0-3254 GCF_013731165.1 Rhagoletis pomonella
AGTATATTTGGGAAATCCCTCAAGGTTTCGAGGATAATCGTAACAATATAAACAATATTTGACAATAAATACGGGATTTTCAATTATTTCGACACATGCGCCACCTAGCGGATTAATTCATCTTTCATATTTTAAATTTTCTTCATTTGTGTTAAATCCTACACTGTTAGAAACAAATTCAGCTACTAATTAAGAAAATCGATGAATAAACAAAATTTAATTTTATAACTGGCTTCAGTAACAAAAAACAAGACGATACAGTTCTTCAAAAGCTTCGTTTTGCCATTTTGCAAATTATTGTTGTTTTCCACAATATTTTTAACTAACAACATAATTTATATTGGGACAAAAACAGCAAAAAAATGCAAAGTATTTATCTAACAAAGTCTCTCTTAAATAACACATTGAGCCAAAGAAGTCAATGATATTTAAAAGCAATCCGCACACTTAAGTTGCTTTCCATACAATCGCATTTGCAGCAATCACCAACTACTTAAACCAACCGCTTTATACTGAGCATTATTTTCCTTAATGGTCTATAACAGCAAACTGCATAGCAATTTCTTTAGTTGATGCATACTTTATGGATCACACAATGCCACCAACAATTTAGCTCAATATCACCTCACTTGCCTCACAAGTTTGGATTTGACTTGGATTTCGTTGAGCGTTTAATACGAGTTCTTAAAAAAAAACGCAATAACAACAAAAGTTCACATTACTTCAACAGCAACTAAAGGCACAAAAACGACTTTGCCATTGTACTCGTAGTGGATATTCGCATAATATGTATGTATGCTGTTTAACGCAGTGACCTCACATAAATACTTGCACTTGCACAACAACCCACACGCAAACAACTGAACAAATATGCAGGCCAAATACATACATGCACACAGGCTTGGCTTATACGCACGCTAATATATGCGCTTACATATATACACATGTACATCTGTGACACAGGTTCAAAAGTAGTCAGCAATTTAATGTTGCTCGTAATGCGGCCGCTGAGTGTCAAGGATACATAGTACCAAATAATACTGCGACGCATTACTTTCGCATGTTGTTGTTGTGATGTGCATTGGCAGTGGCGTTAGTGTCAGCACCACCATCAACACTCTCCTCCAATGCCAAGAAGACTTAAGTATAGCAAAGCATATTATATACTTAAATACATACCTGCTGTATATATGTAAGTATTTCCTGTGTTACGTATACGCCTGGGCATTTGTTTAGTTACCTTCTTCTACCTGCAGCTGGCTAAAGAGTCCTTGCAGCGCTTTGAGACGTTGGCGACACCTGGAAAATTTATAGCATTGTTTTGGCATACAAGCATGTCAAGTACATACATACATAAATGTGTATATGTGTACGCCAATGTGCGTATATGTATGTACATTTGTATTTTGCGTGCTTTTCGCACCTTGTCAACATGAAAATAGGAAGAAAAAAAATAACAACCACCGCATTGGTGCTACTTTCGCTGTTGCATTAAAGCCAGAAACCAAGCAAACGAGCGGGAATGTCACCGCGTTGACAGCAAACTCCTAGTTACCGAAAGTGAGTTATGTTGCATAGTTTAAGTAGCAAAGCAGCTACGTTCTACCAGCAAAATAAGCAAACAAACTAATACTGTCGAGAGGTTAACTGGAAATGTGCATAACTTATAACTTTTTATGGCCATCGAGCGAAAGGATAGGTTGATGGCGGAACGAAGGTGAAGAGTTTTAAGTTAGAATGATCGCCATGCTAGTAAGTTGGCTGTTTGGAAACAATGTTAGTTAAATCAAAAATAAATTCGAACACTTATGCACAAATATTTTAACTCCATATGAACGCTTGAATTGTGACTCAGCTTTTTCTCGATGGTTAAAATATTAACCAAAGACCCTCCCAAAGTATTCATTTTAAAATAAAAATAAACAATTTTAGCAAATATTTGACGATAGTCGAGAAGAAGTAAATTAAGGTTATGTGGCAGAAAAGTCATGCGTAGTGCTAGTTGATGTACCCCGAAAAAGAGGGAATTTTCTCACCTCTCTTGTACTATCTCTGGATCTTCGTCGCATGCGACGTCCTGGAGGAACTGGAAAGGAGAGAATGTTGGATTATCGCTTACGCTGACGACGCACCATGGTTCAGTACGGCCCTTTAGAGTTCACAATTCACTGTAGCCTTCAGTTTTCACTCAATGTGATTATTTTTCTTTTTTAATTGAAGCTAATAAAATTTACTAGAGACCAGTTGGGCCTGATTTTTGAATTTTTATTTGATTGTATTAAATTTTTTAGTGTAAAGTGCAGAAAAAGTTCCAGTTCATAAATGTAGCATAATAAAAACTAGTTGAAAGCAATTGCAAAGTTAGCCCAAAACGAAAAAAATTAAAATAAAATTGAAATGTCAAAAAAAATTTTCACCAAATTAAAATGTGTGCTTAGTTTTTAGAAATGTTGGGTTAGTATAATAAAGTGCAAGTTGCAAGTGGCGTGGATTTCTAACAATATAACAAACGCTTTTATTTCCCATTTAACATGCAAAGTTAGCCCGAAATGTTAACAAAAAAATTATTGAAAATCAACGCGACCTCTTAGCCACTTGCAACACCCGAGGAGCTCTCTGACCACCAAACTACCTCCGCATGGCTGGTACTTAACTAATCGTATGAAAATAGATAATCTAAGCTCTAACAAAAGTACTGTTTTATTACATTTTTTCGGGTATTCGAATTTTTGAACAGCATATACGCACCCTTTTCGCATCAGTTCGTCGGAATATTTTTTTTTTTTTATGTATGTTACCGCATAACTTTGAACCACGTCAACCGATTTCGATAATTCTTTTTGCATCGGAAAGGTAGTGTCTCAGAGGTGGTCCCATACTAATCTGGTTAAGGTCCGATCAGTGGATCATGAGATATATATATATATTTTTTTTTATATGAGAGTTGAAGTCGTTTTTTTTTCTAAAAATTACTTGTTGAGTCTACTCTTTTAATCCACATCAGGTCGCATTCACAATCCGGTTCACGTGAATCCCCCAATATATGTATATCCCTTTAAATACAAATTATAGTTTTTTTTGCACTTAGTTCCCCTTAAAGTTGTTAGTTTTTTTTTTTGTAAAATTTATCTGACTGACAAACTCATTGGCTGCCACAAAAAAGTTAGTTGCCTGGTTAGTTAGTTGGGAGTTTGTTAAGCAGCGAGAAAAAAAAAAACAAAAATAATTAAGCATTAACAGGAAGCATTAACAGC
>NW_023475350.1:0-3254 GCF_013731165.1 Rhagoletis pomonella
TGTTTGCAACTTATGTTTATTTATTTATTTTCAATAATTTTCATTGCAAATATAATTCAACCTACTTTTAACATAAACCCCATAAATAAAAGTTTAAAAGCTGACACAAATTTCTCAAATTTTAATCCAACAAAAATTAATCGGTTGTAGATTGAATTATAATTGCAATGAAAATTATTGAAAATAAATAAATAAACATAAGTTGCAAACAATATCATTTGGAATTTTGGTGCTAAATTTTGGTGCTTTTTAACAGTACGTCAATAAATCGGAAATGCTTGCTCAAAACACTTTGTTGCGGGAATGCAAGGTCGCAATAAAGAACGTCCAGCGATCAGTCTGTCTGATGACTGGAGAAGAAAAAGATGACGCGCTTGACGAAGTGGCAAGAATGCTGCCTTTGAATACCGTCGAATCTGTGTTCGAGATTGAGGAAAAACTCAAAGAACCTCAATTCGCGCAAGCTACGGTAAAAAATAATACGTATAATAAACTTTATAACTTCTATGTAATACTAATATATTTTTTCTGTATGGTTATTTTACACAGACAACTTATTGCCATAAGCTTAAGGGGACTTCGCAGGATGTGGATGGCGTCATCCGAAACATTCTTACGGACAATCTCCTTGAGTCATTTAACTGGGACGGGAGGGGAGACAAACGAGCTCTGGCGAAACTTACTTTATTTGAAAAAGTATTGAGGGGTAAAAAAATGCTAATAACAATAAGTCGAAGTAATTTTTAAATAAATTTTCTTTTTTATATAGGCGTTTTTCAATTGCATGGTGCCTTCGAGTATGAAAAAGATGTGCGAAAGGCTGTGGAGAAGAGTCACCACCGAATGAAACAAAAAAAATATATGGAAAAGAAAAACAAGACAGGAGGATAAATTAATAGTGATTTGTAATACAATTATTATTCAGTGACACAAACAAGTGACCACGTCTTGATTTTTTCAAATATTCGTATCGTTGTCGAGCTAATTTTTTTTGTTACTTTTCTATAAAAATGCCGTCCAAGCTTTAACCAAAACCATATAAATCACCGTTCCAAACTTTATACACATTTTAGGAAAATTCAAGAAATGTTCATCAAAAAAATTTAAATTTTGATGAAAATTTGTATAAAGTTTGGAACTGTGATTTATATGGTTTTGGTTAAAGCTTAGAAGGTATTTTTGTAGAATAATAACAAAAAAAATTTGCTCGAAAAACATTACAAATATTAAATTTCAAAAATCAACACGTGGTCACTTGTTTAAGTCATTGTATCTTTTTAAAGGCACCAAAAGTATTCTTACGTTTTTGAAATGTTAACTTCCAGTATTACTTAACTTAAGTATTTGCTTTAAAGGAAGAGATTAGAAATGTATTTTCTTTAAGTAAACCATTTTTATTTGACTTTTAACGTTAGACTACACCCCGTGCAAAATTATAAACGCACTACATATTGAGTAGTCAAACTATTTATATTTTTGATATTTAATTATTGTTATTTTATATAAAACTATATTTCATTCTTTAACAAAATCCGAACGCTTCATTTAATAATTTAAAGCTTTCAAATTGGACTTAGAAAGATTTTGAGTATGCAGTTTTATGACCCATTCAATTAGTATAATAAAATGTAAGTTTGAAGTACTTAGGGCTTACCGTTGATTTTTGGAATTTTTTTTTTTGCTCATTTTCTTCTATATAAAAGGACATTGTATGGAAGGAAATGAACAACACCGTCAGCAAAAAAAATTCCACAAATCAACGGTAAGCCCCAGTACTTCAAGCTTACATTTTATTGTACTAATTGAATGGGCTACAAAGCTGCATACTCAAAATCTTATTAAGAAATCCAATTTGAAAGCTTTAAATTATTAAATGAAGCGTTCGGATTTTGTTAAAGAATGAAATATAGTTTTATATAAAATAACAATAATTAAATATCAAAAATATAAATAGTTTGACTACTCAATATGTAGTGCGTTTATAATTTTGCACGGGGTGTAGTCTAACGTTAAAAGTCAAATAAAAATGGTTTACTTAAAGAAAATACATTTCTAATCTCTTCCTTTAAAGCAAATACTTAAGTTAAGTAATACTGGAAGTTAACATTTCAAAAACGTAAGAATACTTTTGGTGCCTTTAAAAAGATACAATGACTTAAACAAGTGACCACGTGTTGATTTTTGAAATTTAATATTTGTAATGTTTTTCGAGCAAATTTTTTTTGTTATTATTCTACAAAAATACCTTCTAAGCTTTAACCAAAACCATATAAATCACAGTTCCAAACTTTATACAAATTTTCATCAAAATTTAAATTTTTTTGATGAACATTTCTTGAATTTTCCTAAAATGTGTATAAAGTTTGGAACGGTGATTTATATGGTTTTGGTTAAAGCTTGGACGGCATTTTTATAGAAAAGTAACAAAAAAAATTAGCTCGACAACGATACGAATATTTGAAAAAATCAAGACGTGGTCACTTGTTTGTGTCACTGAATAATAATTGTATTACAAATCACTATTAATTTATCCTCCTGTCTTGTTTTTCTTTTCCATATATTTTTTTTGTTTCATTCGGTGGTGACTCTTCTCCACAGCCTTTCGCACATCTTTTTCATACTCGAAGGCACCATGCAATTGAAAAACGCCTATATAAAAAAGAAAATTTATTTAAAAATTACTTCGACTTATTGTTATTAGCATTTTTTTACCCCTCAATACTTTTTCAAATAAAGTAAGTTTCGCCAGAGCTCGTTTGTCTCCCCTCCCGTCCCAGTTAAATGACTCAAGGAGATTGTCCGTAAGAATGTTTCGGATGACGCCATCCACATCCTGCGAAGTCCCCTTAAGCTTATGGCAATAAGTTGTCTGTGTAAAATAACCATACAGAAAAAATATATTAGTATTACATAGAAGTTATAAAGTTTATTATACGTATTATTTTTTACCGTAGCTTGCGCGAATTGAGGTTCTTTGAGTTTTTCCTCAATCTCGAACACAGATTCGACGGTATTCAAAGGCAGCATTCTTGCCACTTCGTCAAGCGCGTCATCTTTTTCTTCTCCAGTCATCAGACAGACTGATCGCTGGACGTTCTTTATTGCGACCTTGCATTCCCGCAACAAAGTGTTTTGAGCAAGCATTTCCGATTTATTGACGTACTGTTAAAAAGCACCAAAATTTAGCACCAAAATTCCAAATGATATTGTTTGCAACTTATGTTTATTTATTTATTTTCAATAATTTTCATTGC
>NW_023475351.1:0-3254 GCF_013731165.1 Rhagoletis pomonella
TTTTTTTTGGAAGAGTTGCCACCTGCTAATAGAGTTTAATTAAATTAATACGCGGAAACGACTAAACGGATTTGCATGAAATTTTGCACACAGATAGCTTATGACCTAGGATAGAAAGTACGCTACTTTTTTAAGAGTTGCCACCTGTTAGAAATGTTTAATTTAATTAATACGCGGAAATGAGTGAACTGATTTGCATGGAAGTTTTCACACAGATAGCTTATGAGCTAGGTTGAAAAATGGGCTACTTTTTTAAGAGTTACCACCTGCTAAAAAAGTTTAATTAAATTAATACGCGGAAAAGTCTGAACGGATTTGCATTAAATTTTGCAAGCAGATAGCTTATGACCTACAGTGAAAAATAGGCTAATTTTTTGGAAGAGTTGTCACCTGTTAAAAAAGTTTTAATTAAATTAATACGCGGAAACGACTGAACAGATTTGCATGACATTTCGCACAGAGATAGCTTATGACCTATGTTGGAAAATAGGCTACTATTTTAAGAGTTATCACGTATTAGGAAACTTTAATTAAATTAATACGCGTAAATGACTAAACTGATTTGAAACTGAGCTGAAAGTTTGCACACAGATAGCTTATGACATAGACTGGAAAATAGGCTACGTTCTTAAGAATTGCCACCTGTTTTAAAACGAAATTTCGGCATTAATCGATTGATGTTTTAATTAGTTAGTTAATTCGATTAAATTCAATCTGATTACAGTTAATCATTATTAATTTTAAATTCGACTAAACAGTTAATCGTAACCGCGATTAAAAAATTAATTTTTAATCATTAACTCTTAATTTGATCAAGTAGGTTTGGTGATTAATTAAGTTATGCTGGAATTTCCCTGTGCACACAAAGTAAGTTAATCCGGTATGGCTAAGTCGGGTTTCCTCATCAATCTAAGCAATTTGGTGTGCATTTTCATTAAGATATGTACCAACATGGGCGTATGGTGCTCGAGCCCCTCCCCCCCCCTAACTTTCAAATTTTCCTTATATACATATATTTAAAATAGTACCCTGAAATGCCAGCTTAATAGGGTGGAGCCCCCGCGCCCCCCCTAAATTTCATTCTGGCTACGCCGATGTATACCAACAAACGTTTTACAAACTAGGTTTGTAAAAGTTCCCAGTTTACGTATTACTAATAACAATAATTATTATTTTTTTATGTTACGTGCTTTTTATAAGCGTAAAACACAGAATAATTACTATAACTGGTGTTTGGTTTCAAACTCGGACAACTAGACAAATTAATCAGATTTTATTTTTAATTGAATTAACGATTAATGTTTTAAATTAATTAAACGTTATCGCAGCCAGCGATTAACGATTAAAAAAAATGTTATCATTAATCGTACAGTTGATTACGACTAATTAATTTTAATCGTCAAACGCGATTAACATTTTAATCGTTAATTTTAATCGTTAATCAGATTAACAGTTTGCCAACACTGTGTGAAATCATGTTCATATTCACGGAGAAAAATGGACGTTTTAGGAAAAGAGGCGTAGCACCTCCCATACTGACTGAAAGTTTCATATTGCATATCTCTTCAAATGTTTGGGGTAAAGCACTCAAGCTTGGTATGGAAATACATATATATGCATGTATGTATGTGAAACTAATACCATACTCATGGAGAAAAATGAGAGTTATTGGAAAAGGTGGTGTGGCAACTCCCATGCAAATCGGTTTTTCTATACAAAATTAATTCCATACTCATGGAGAAGAATTTGCGTTACTCGAAAAGGAGGCATGGTTCCTGCCGTACAAATTTACTGTTTTATACTGCTTATCTCTAGAGGTGTTCATGGTAGAGTACTGGGACTTGGTATTGGGGTATGTAAAATCAATTCTAAATTCATGGGTTATAAGAAAAAGGCACGTGGCACTTCCAGTACAAATTTACTTTTTCTTGCCACATATCCCTGGAAGTGTTTGTGGAAGAATACTGGAACTTGGTATGGAGTTGTGTATACAAAATGTATCAATTGCTCATGGAAAAAATGTGAGTTATTAAAAAAGGAGGCATGTCGCCTTCCATACATACTAAAAACTTCTTAATACATATCTCTGGAAGGATAGAAAATCTCTGGAAGTATTTTAAATTTGTTATGGAGATTTATTTATAAGTGCCGTACTGACAGAATAAATTTCATTAAATGGAAAAGGGAGAGCCGGATTCGGCCTTTTAATCTAAAGCTCTATTGAGGCATTTGCTACAGTAATGAGAAGTGGTATTTTATCAAGGTCGGGTTACTAAATTTGAGATGGAAATATTAGAACTCGCCGTGGCACCTCCAAGAAGGTTACACGTTCACGCGTCGTATACCTGGAAACATTTTAAAGTAAACTTAGAGGGATTGATATCTTTCGTATGCCTAGCGCGCAGACGAGATTTTATAATTTCGTAGTTTTAAACGGCCTAAATACCTTAACTCGCTTAAAAAATAACGAGCTATAACGAAATGGGCACAGAAATAAAATCTAACATCACTAAATTATTTATCATATTTGTATAAAAGCGCGGGGTGAAACCCGCGGGTATAAGCTAGTATATATATATATATTCAAATCAGTTCAGCGGTTCTCGAGTTTCGATGACCGTGACAAAGGAATACAACATTTGTATATATAATGGGTGATTTTTTAAGAGCTTGATAACTTTTTTTTAAAAAAAAACGCATAAAATTTGCAAAATCTCATCGGTTCTTTATTTGAGACGTTAGATTGGTCCATGACATTTACTTTTTGAAGATAATTTCATTTAAATGTTGACCGCGGCTGCGTCTTAGGTGGTCCATTCGGAAAGTCCAATTTTGGGCAACTTTTTCGAGCATTTCGGCCGGAATAGCCCGAATTTCTTCGGAAATGTTGTCTTCCAAAGCTGGAATAGTTGCTGGCTTATTTCTGTAGACTTTAGACTTGACGTAGCCCCACAAAAAATAGTCTAAAGGCGTCAAATCGCATGATCTTGGTGGCCAACTTACCGGTCCATTTCTTGAGATGAATTGTTCTCCGAAGTTTTCCCTCAAAATGGCCATAGAATCGCGAGCTGTGTGGCATGTAGCGCCATCTTGTTGAAACCACATGTCAACCAAGTTCAGTTCTTCCATTTTTGGCAACAAAAAGTTTGTTAGCATCGAACGATAGCGATCGCCATTCACCGTAACGTTGCGTCCAACAGCATCTTTGAAAAAATACGGTCCAATGATTCCACCAGCGTACAAACCACACCAAA
>NW_023475352.1:0-3254 GCF_013731165.1 Rhagoletis pomonella
CAAAACACTTTAAATTGGTTTACACAGTTCGGCAGTTTGACTTTTTTACCATGACAAATAATGTTGCCTTATATTAAAAGTACGATTCCAAGTAGTCGTATTACCACGTAACAAGCATTGGGCATTATTGGCTTTTCTTAAAACCAAAAACTATAATTGGCACTCATACGCAGCCATTTTGGGCATTGTTACATATATAGGTGGCAACAACGCGCTAAAATTACGAATAAAAAATATTCAACGGCGAAGCATGGTGTTACTCTCATGAAAACTGAAAGCAGACTGAAGTGAAATTCGCTGCGTCGTTTCTGTATACGTATAAGCGCTGCGACGCAGACGCTACTCGCGAGTAGCGTTTTGCCCATCATTGCTGTAGATGCAGAATAAATAATAGCAAAGAAATGTCTGTTTCGCTTCCTGCAAATTCTGCACAAAACAAAACTCAACAATGTTAGTTCAACATTCAATCAATCCAATTAGATTTATGGGAATCCTGCCTCTGTATAGCCGAATTCCAATTTTCCAATGATGTACATATGTATGTCTATTTGTTGGGCTTCATAGGAATGCGGCACATTGTTTTTGCGAACTTGATACATTAGCAAGTGCGTTAAGGCTGAGCGCTGCGCGTAAAGCGAAATGTGTAGTGTTGCCAAGTTTTGAATTTGAAAAAGCACTAAAATCCAAGAAAAGTCGCGTTTTTTCTCGCAAAATCACCAAATTTTTTATTGGATGATTTAATGGACTTAGTATGCATACAAAATTTTATTGTAGGTATGCCGATTCACATTAATAAAAATTAATGCTTCTTGCTCGGCGGTCAAAGATTCGTTATTCATTTTACTGCTAGTAGATACTGGTGCTTTTTTAATATTCGTAAAAAGTATAAGAAATTCAGCCCAAATTAAAGGTCTAAAGCTCGATTCCTGGTCTCAGAAACATGGACGTTTTTGCAGGCAATGGCAAATTATCTTATTTAATTCTGGCATGATTGAAAGTGCTGCCACTTATTTTTTTGACAAACATATGCTCTTTCGCTTATGATTGTCATTGTACCATGATTTTGTTTCCATTTTTGTAAAGTTCCTTACGAAAATTCCAATTGCTCTAAATTTAACTTCCATTTTTGTTTCAGACAGTTTTGGTGTCTTCAAAGCAAAACAAAAACTCAAAAATTTTCGCGTTTTCAATTAAGAAAAGCACTATGTTGGCAACAAGGGAAATTTGTGTACAAGCAGGGCTGCGTTCAAAACAAAGAAACACTTTACATCGTGTATTTCATTTGACAACTGTTTTTTTTTACTTCAAAATGCTGCTTGCTGCGATATCGGCACATGCTCACTGTAAGCTTCTTGGTGTGGCATACATACATACATTGATCTTCAGCTTTTCCTTTATTTCATAAAGATGAAGTTCGTTAAAAAAGCAGTTGCCGCTGCGCAGCAGGAACCTTAATTTACGTCGCTGTAGTAGCATACAGAATAAATAACAGCAAAGAAATGTCTGTTTCGCTTCATGCAAATTCTGCAAAAAACAAAACTCAACAATGTCAGTTCAACAGATTAACATTCGATCAATCGAATTAGATTTGTATACATGCATACATATGTACATGTTCATGTTTTTTATGGGAATCCTGCCTCTGTCTACCCGAAATCCATTTTTCCACAAACAAACAACAGCAAATCAATGATGTACATATGTATGTATGTCTATTAGACTCCTGCGCAATTCCATTTAAACGGCCCAACAAGACATCCGATCGCCGCGCAAATACTTTCCACCCCCACTTTCATCGTTCGGGTCAATTGTGAGTAAGCATAAACCAGTTTCAGCAAGCGTACGTAAACTACCGATCAATAGCAACACGCGTAGAGTATTTACTTTGCCTTCCGCAACTACTGCGAGTAAAAGGTATTTGACAGTAGAGTACTCTACTGGTAGTACTTGAGTATTTTCGAAGAAAACATACATTTATGGCAAGAATGATAGAAGAATTTTCTGGATCGCGCATTTGTGGTATCTGAAAAAAACTAAGGACAGGAATGTAGTGGAACTATGAAGATAGCGACGAGCAAAACGTACTTTCAACTAAAATGCTGATATACATACCTAAGTACATATGTATGTATGTGCATAGATACGTATGTGCATAGATACATACCTAAGTACATATGTATGTATGTGCATAGATACGTATGTGCATAGATACGTATGTGCATAGATATGTATGTGCATAGATACGTATGTGCATAGATACATATATATGTAAGTGTCAGCATATATTTTTTCTCGTCACTTGTTCTGTCGCTTCACTGCAGCAAAACCAAGTTGTCAACGGTACATTTTAGCTAAATTTCTCTATAGAGTTGCATGCAATAATACTTGCTTATGACCTACGCACAATAGCCGCGTTAAACTATGACCATGTTGAGTAGAACTTTACAGGTTGAAAAGAATACTGAAATTGTTGAAAATACGGGAAAAATCTTGTCGCGGCGGAACATTTCAAATTTAATGCAAAATACGGGACGTCCCGGCAAAGACGGGACATTTGGCTGAAGGCAGCCAGTAAGTAAATAGTTCGTTCCAGTACTCTTCGGACTAAAAGCTGTGGAAATGTCAAACTACGATTTTACTCTCTCAAATGAAAGTAACAGGAGAACAGATGCAGAAGTGTACGGGAACGCAAAAAGCACTTTTTCCAGCATAAACGTCATTTGGTTTGTTTTCATTAGTACAAGACTGATTTGGCTGAAAGATGACTAAATAACTACTAAAATTTATACAATTAATAATAATTGCACATATGTTCGAATATTTCATTGTGTATCTTTTATAGTACAAAACAGAGATTAGAAATATCAGTTGTAGAGATGAGACCGTTAATTTTTAATAAAAACAGGGAGGCTCCGTGGTTTGGTTTAAGTTTTATTTAAAAGTATTCACGCGGACGGTAACGAAAACTACAAATAAGAACATTGGGTTTAGTAATCTGCGCGAGCCCAAGCACCATCTGCTCTGCAGCGGCCAGCTATCGCTGTCCACACTGCAAAATGCAGATATGCAAGCAATAACTGCTTTGAAGCGGCCAGTTATCGCTGTCCACACTCCAAAGGCAATCTTATACAAGCACAAGAGCTCTGCTCACCGCCGATCACCAAACGAAATGTGGAAATTCATAAGCGTGCAGGCTTTTTATATGCTATGCAAAGCACACTGATCAATACCGCCATAGCACATATGGCAATCCT
>NW_023475353.1:0-3253 GCF_013731165.1 Rhagoletis pomonella
TCATTAAATTTCAGTGAAAAAAGTGCAAGCTTCAAGTCGCTTCAAATTACCTTTGATTTTTTAGAATTTGTTTCTCAAGGGTGTTACATATTTTCTTCCATGAACAAAATGTAGTTTTGCATGGAAGAAAACCCCCAACACCATTGAGAAAAAAATATCAAAAATCAGCGCAATTTTTAGCGACTTGAAACGTGCACTTTGTAGCACTGAAATTGAATGAGCTTCAAAACTACATACTCATCTTTTTCCAAAAAATCTGAGTCAAAAGTTTGAAATATACATAGACGAAAATTTGTAGAATTTTTTAAGTTTTGCAAAAAGTTTGAAATTTAATTCGTATGGTTTTTGTTAAAATATGAACTATAATTTTCGTTAAAAATTATCGAAAAACAAAAATCCTCTTAGCTAAATCCTCCCCGCGGGTGCCGACTGGGCAATGGGCGTCGCTGCTGTCACCGCGATGGCTTAGCACCTAGGCTAGTACCTAGAGCGGGTCTTGGCGGTGGGAGCAGGCGGCGTCTAGCGAAGGCAGGAATACGTATCCATCCTTCTCTTGCCTTGCTCTGCATATGGAACTGGGGGAGGGGGGTGTATGCCTACTTCTGCCATTGCTAACGAGGTACCTGGCGGTATGTATAAAACGCTAGGGGTAAAGGTTCCCTTACATAAAAACTCACCATGGAGGCTAGAAAGGAAGAAGAGCGGGATATCAGCCCAAACGTCGGTGGGAGAAGTGGCTACTACCACCGGCGGGCACAGCGAGTCTACTTGCTGTGTCGCCAGCGGCCACACCTCCGCATAGCGATTGTAGTGTTACCCCAAAGCGACGCTACAGCGCAGGGGTGCCACAGTCCACGAAGACTCGGACCTCGAAAGCGGTGAGAGCGTTTACACACAAGAAGAGGAGGCCTTGCTACGCTCTCCGGGGAATGCCAAAGGTGCTTGTTCGGCATCAAAGAAAAGGCCTAGGGCAAAACCCAGTAAGGAGGGGTTGAAGGCTAAAGCCATATACAAGGCGGCGGTCAAAGTCCACGAGAGACTTAGCTGCAAGTCCAACCGGACGAAGGAAGAGGAGGAAAGGTTGGCTTGGGCTAAGGAGAAAATGGAGGAAGGCCGGGCATACTACGCGGCAAGGCCACGATTCACTGCCACGGATCCGGGATTCGCAAACCGGATAGAGGAAGGAATCGCGGCTAAAAGGCAGCGGTCTGCTGAAAGCGAGACAGCAAGGCCGGCCAAAAAATCGAGGCGCAGAGACGACGCTGCAAAGCCAAACGTCAGGCTGGATCTAGAGAAACCGACAACATCGAGAGCGGCGGCAATGGCCAGTGAGATAGCCAGAAGACACCTTATCGTGGCACTCATAGACCGGAGCAATCCGCTGGGGCAAATCTCTCAGGAGCGCTGGGGAGCAGTAGAGCATAAGCTGCTGGATGCGCTCGTCGCAAAAATGGATGGGGACCCCACCACGACCATGCCAACTTTCGATGGTGCGGGGTGGCTAAATGGGGTGAAAATAATAAGATGTAAGGACGATCCATCTCTACTATGGGTAAAGGAAGCTTTTGCGACGCTTCAAGGCCTGTGGGAGGGCGCCGTCTTGGAGGTTGTGGACCGCAGCTGCATACCATCCATACCGAAAGCGAAGGTGCTCATACCCCGCACGGTAAAACCGGAGAATGCGCTGCGGCTTCTGCAGAGACAGAACCCAGACGTGCCGACGGGAGATTGGAGGGTGTTAAAGGTCACCAACTCCTGTAAGGAGGATGGCAGCCAAAATTACATCCTCCAAATAAACAAGCCGGCCGAAGACATACTGTACGCTAGGTTCGGGAAGATGGCGTGGGGCATAGGTAGCGTATACCTTCGCCTGAAGAAGCGAAGCCTGGCCGATAACAATGTTAACACACTGGAGGAGCGAGAGGTCGAGAAGGATCTGGGAGAGATCCTGGAGGCCACCTTGAAGCTCCAGGAGACCGAGAAGGGTGATCCGGAGATTCTACCCGACCCCGAAAAGAATCCTGATCCTTGCAGTGAAGGTTCTTCAGGTAAATCTGCATAAAAGCAAGGTCGCCTCTGCCGAGCTCCTCCTCAATTTAGAGAGGATCGGCTACGATGCGGCGTTAGTCCAGGAGCCATGGATAGCGTCGGGAAATGTGGTATCTGGACTAAAGTCGCAAACATACTATACGCACACCCCGAGTGCAACAAACAGGGTAAGAACAGCTATACTGGTAAGGAAAAGTATACACTCTTATATTCATCTTAATTTCTCTTCAGATGACCTGACGGTGGTAGCTGTGAAGGATGGCCAGGATGACACAATACTCCTTGTATCTTGTTACATGCCTCACGACGAGGAGGCGCCACCAAACGAGCTCCGGAGGTTGGTGGGAGAGGCCGAGAAGGCGAAACGCCCACTCATCATAGGCGCGGATGCCAATGCGCACAACACGGTATGGGGGAGTGGAGATACCAACGAAAGGGGTGAGTCTTTACTAAACTTTATATTAATAAGTAATTTAGATATAGCTAACCGGGGTGAGGAACCAACTTATATTGGCCCTACCTCGAAGAACGTCCTTGACATAACACTCCACACTAGTGGGGGGAATCGGAGTACAGAATTGGGAGGTGCTTAGTACACCCTCGTTCTCTGACCATAGGTATGTAGGATTTCAGGTAAAATTCTCAGCCCGTACACAAAGCGAAACCTTCAGAAATCACAGGAATACAAACTGGGAATTGTATGAAAGGGTAGTGAGGAAGAATTTAACCAAGTATAGGGTAAGTGACTCCCACTCTGAATTGGAGAAACTGGTAGTCTCACTTACCAACACTCTAAATAAAGCTTATCGCATCGCATGCCCTCCGCTACATGCCAAGCGAGGTTCAAAGCCACCTTGGTGGAACATGGGGCTCGGAGCACTCAGAAAAAAATGTTAGGGAACTCTTCACACTGGCCAAGGTAGCCGATGACGAGTTCTGCTGAATGGAATACAAGGAAGTACTTAAGGAATACAAGAAAGAGGTTCGTAAATGCAAGCGGGAGTCGTGGAAGAGCTTCTGCGGCGAATTAGAAAAAACAACCGAGGTAGCCAGGCTAAGGAAATTGCTATCCAAGAACCCGACTACTCCAAGGTTACTACGTAAAAAATGTGGAGAGTGGACTGGAAGCAGTGAGGACTCACTGGAAGACCTAGTCAACACACACTTTCCGGGGTGTACAGACAGCATAGATCTGCAACTTCTA
>NW_023475354.1:0-3253 GCF_013731165.1 Rhagoletis pomonella
ATGTTATTATTATTATTCGGTTCAAAAAAGTCCTATCTCAAATGAAAATACTTTGAAAATGTGCTGAGATAGGGCGTTTTTGGATCGCCAGCTGAGATAGGGTGTTTTTGAACCGAGTTCTGAGATAGGGCATTTTTCAATCAAATTCTAAAATAGGGCGTTTTCCAGCCAAATTTTGAAATAGGGCGTTGAAAAGTTTTCTGATATCGAGTGTTTTCGACCTGGCTGCCGAGATAGGTCGATATTCCACTCAGGCATCGATATATCGAGCCCTAACCGCCAAAATAACGTAAGCGACATTTTTTTTAAATTTTATTTTTGATGCAGAAATATTCCTAGAGCATCTAGATGCATTTCTTCAGATTTACTAGATCACTTCGTGTTCTCCGAAAAAAAAAAATTCACGATCCAAAAATCTGGAAAATCTTTTTTCTCCAAATTTTGAAGATTTATCGTTTTTGGCCTATATTTTGTGGCAAATACCATAAAAGCAAATATAGGGAAAAAGCGAACAATTTTAAAAATTTTGAGAAAATAATTTGGCCGCTATACTCAGATTTTTGAATCGTGAATTTTTTTTTTTCTCGAGAACACGAATTGATCTAGTAAAACTGAGTATGAGGCATTATTAGTATGGTCAACAGCTATCAAACCTGATATATGCGCACAAGAAACCCATTTGAAAGAGGGGGGACAAAATATCACACGTAAATGAATTCCTCTATTTGGCCTGTACAATATAAGGGAAACATTTCAAATTCATAAGGGATAATTTTCTTAGTGATGCGGCTTATATAAGGAATTATATATGCCATACTGTTCTAGATGGGTATTCATCAGCTCAAAAATTTTAAGCATATTATCATATTCCTGTGAATAAAAACACGCCTAATTTTATTATTTTAATTATCTACAACTTTTTGAGACTACCAAGCCATATATATACCAATTCAGATAATCGGAACGCTGTTGAGAAGGCATACAATTTAGTACTTTTTCAACTAAAAGGCTTTTTTTCTTCCCGTTTTTCTTGTACTTCCAAAATACAATATTGACCTAAGGTAGTTCGATTTGGAGCTGTCACAACGTACAACACCTTTCATTATTGTATCATGATGAAAACATATATTTCTTTTAAATTTGATGGTTACGTAAACTTCATTGTAGTTTCATTTTAATTTTGAGCCCTTTTGCAATTATTATACAGCTATATAGCACATAAATTACATAATTCACGTGGATTTGCTAGTATTTCGTTCAATATTTCATTTAAATGCCGAATTTCCTGCAAATACTGTCAACTGTCAAAAATTTCCAGCGGTAAAAAGTTGCGAATTGGCAGAAATGTAAAATTGTTTTCCATAGTAATAAGTTTTTCCACCATAGAACTTTTCTACTGATAGGCACAGGCCCTTATAATTTTTGCTTTTATAATATTCTTACGCTTTGAACGTCTGGCAACACGTTACTCACACTTGCGGCCATAATCGTTTCGGTCATTGTCCATACATACATACTAGTGTCGGACCGAAGCAGGAATTTTGGTCGAAGCCGAAGCCTAATATTAGGTACTATTCAATATTCGGTCGAACACCGAAGCGGAAGCCGAACATTAAAATTAAATTTTACTACGTTTCAAAAATAATAAGTCAGTGATTTTTTTTATTTCGTAACAAAGTGAGGTGTCTTATTAAAAATCAAATTCAATTTGATTTAAAGGAATTAGGTAAGAGAAATTTGTATGTATCACCATATGAGTGCCAAATGAAAGGGGTTTAAGAAAGTAATCGTATTTTGAACAGGGTTTCCATCTGCTTGAAATGTCGAATTTAATTTACTTATCCACAAGTTATATCATACCACGTTTATACGTAATGCAGCGTTTTAGCTGCATTTAAAATGCAACATTTAGCACTTTCGAACATATTTTTTCGAAGAGCGTTCATGCTATGACAAACGGCCGTATTCCTGTCGCTTATTCAGATCCGTATCTATCACGATCAATTCGCACAGAGAAGATAATGTGCAAAAAACCCTACTGAAAAGGGAAAAAGAAATTAAAAAAAAAAAAGTTCAATACAAAAACTTGAATTGTTTTAACCATACCCGAAAATTTGTCTGTATATATTTTCATTTTTCGGTGCTGTCAATTGAAAAATCCTAAATTAAATAGGAAAAAAACCCACTGAGTTGATCACTAATTGAGCCGGATATCTATCAGTTTCATATCGATGTTCAATTCGTGTAACTTTTCTTTTTCCAAATAATGTAAAATAATAAATGAAATCTCGATCGGCGATCACTGAAACGCAGCTAGCAACTGCATACGCGAAAAAGCAATGTTGCCACATTCTCTCATTAAACCATGTTCGAATCGTGGAAATTTTGGAAAATCACAGGGTTGCTTTTAGCATTTAGATTCTTAATGCAAAAATGGAGTTGCATTTAGGTGTTGAATTTTGTATGGATAAATGTACATTTAGAGTAGCATTTAGAGCTAAATGCGCTAAATGTGCTTTTACGCGTAAGCAAAAACAGCCCATAAGCTATTTGCAAATAAAAATAAATATAAATACCTAACTCACTGTTTATTCGACGGTGAAAAATTTGTATTTAATATGGCCTGATTATAAAAAGGCAATAATATGACCATCGAAAAAGAAAATAAAATTAAAAATGGCAATGTCTTGATTACAAAAGGGCAATAAGATGAACATCGAAAAAAGAGAATAAACCTAAGAATGGCGGCGTCTTGCGCTTATTTGCAAACAGTATCACTATTCAATACTTATTTGCGTGATTTAGTTATTAGCAAATAAAAAATTAACTCCGCGTTTATACGGCAAAGCTTACCATTTTGCAAATTGTTATTTGCAAATAAGACGTGCGTATAAACGTAGTATCAGATATTAAAACGAAGGGGTGATAAGAAAAATATTTCTTTTTTTGAACGCAAAGAACATTTCTGAGGTGTTGGAAGAGGGTTACCACCTGTTTAAAAAGTTAAATTCAAATTATTTAATAAGTTAAATGAATTACTAAAATATGAGTATCAATCGAAATACGTTTGAATTTTTTTTCTGAACCATATATAGCGGGGTTGCCACATGTTTGAAAAGTCAAATTCCACTTAATTCATTAGGTGATTAAAATTATGTATCGTAATGTCCGAAGAAGGAGAGTTGACAAGGATTAAGCTTGAAAATACTTTTGAAGAGGGCTGCCACCTGTTTGAAAGGTCTAACTCAATTAA
>NW_023475355.1:0-3253 GCF_013731165.1 Rhagoletis pomonella
AGAATTTAAGCAGATTCAAGTTTCTGGTGCAGAAGGGCTGGTAAATATTGAAAATGTCATTTTAAAATTTTATCCTTGAAATTTCGCAATATTTGTTTTTGAAAAAATTACGTGTTAAGGGTTTATATAGACTCGACAACATCCTCGAATTTCGTTCTTCTAACTTTGTCAGCTTAAAAATTAGCTATTCGCCCTTGTGAACCCAAAAAATTAAAATTTTTTAAATTCTAAAGAAATTTCCTATTGCATTTGAATTTTTTTTTTTAATAATTTTTGGAAGTAACCATATCTTTGAAATAACAAACTCCTTCAAAATAATCCTGCGGTCAGAGAGAAAAAATAAAAACATCACTTTAAATAAAAAAGTAGTCTTCAAATCCATTTATTTATTATTTATTTCATGGTAGGAGAGCTTATCAAAGAATATAGAAGCAATTTTTTCGACTAACGTTGTTGAAAAGTAATGAATATTTAAATCCCGGACTAGTCCCGGGATCCCGGGATTGTGACAACGCCAGCCCGATAGTCCCGGGATCGGAGAAAGCCGAAAAATTAACATCCCTAATATGTATGTATGTATAAACATAGCTATTTCTCTGATTTAGGAGTTTCGATTACTTTGTTGCTACACATGCATTTTCTGGCGGCAGACGGTGTAATAATACATCGCCAAGCAGAAAACATAATTGTTTCTTTTGTTTTTATCGGTCTGCACTTACCCGTATGAATCGTAGTGTGTTAGAACTTCATTCTCATAACGGTAATGGCTATATATGTAGATTTTAAGCTGCCAAGGATAAAGAGCACCAAAATTACTTACATTTTTCATACAAATATTTGTTGACATTTTTTTAATTTATGTACTTATTTATGTTTTGTTCTAATTAGCGCATGGATGTATATTCACAGTATGTACTACATACATACATATGTATGTTTGTATGTATACACTCTTACACGTTTATACGTTTTTGCAAGTAGGACATCTATCTGCAAGTGTCTGAATAGCACTTCGCTTCCAATATGTGTTTTTTTTTTTCACCGCACTACAATTGTTGTTGCATTGTAGTCCTATTTTATTGGAATTGCCAACGTCAGTCACAACTTCTATGACTGACTTTGATCGGGCATTTTTCATTCTTTATTTGGTAAATAAGCCCTTGTTTGCGACATATTTTCTAGGCGTCCGAGACGTTTATGCGAGAACATTGGACACGTGTCTTCGCTGGAATTTGAGTTTTGCATTGTATGCCTGCAGGAAACACTGCCGAGTGAGAGTGAAACTTGAATGTACATATGTATATCTACACATAAAAATATGGATATAGGCTGTCAAAGGCATAATTTGAAAGCTTAAAAATTTCCCCTATATAATGACTAGAAATATATATATAGAAATATATTTCATATAATATTTGCTGTGTCGTCATTGCAGAGAAACATTTACGCTGTTTAAATATATGGCATCAAACGCGGTATCGAATCAACTCGTGTCAGCGTAGCTCGCTTGAATTGCAAGCGTTTATATGCAACACAAGAAATGAGTCGATCGAACCCACTGTCAAACAGAGTTTATCCCGATGCAACCCTGTTAATATGTACATGTGTCAATTAGCATAACTGTAATTTCAAGAACTTTATTTAAATGGTCTACTTTATACAGCGTTGCATGAAATAACCGTGTGGATAAATTCCGTGTTTATATGCACTCTTAGAACGGATTCAATAACTCTTCGTGGTTTGCATACAAAATGCGGTTTATGGTGGCACGGTTAAAAAAAAAATTTGGTCCTAGTTAACATTGAAACAGCTTTTAAGCCTTTAACAGCACCGCAGGAAACAGTTAAAGGTAAAAATAGAAATAACGATGATGATGATGATGATGATGATAGATACATACATACATACATACCCCGATTATGATAACAATAACACCTTCAATTTTCACAAAAGGCCCACTACCTTTGCCAGTTTAGTTTCGTTTTTCCTGCGGGGCTGCTTGCTACCAATCGTTTGTCTATATCCATATGTACATATCTATATATCTGTGGACATTTGACAGAACAACTTAAGTCTATTTTCACGGACAAACTAAATAGCATATGTCGGCAAAGTTCTTTTTACCGTCACAGCTATAAATGTTATTTAAAAGAGCGCATTCAGTTGTCGAAGACAGAAATATTTAAAATGTTTTGAATAGCTATAAATTAATTTGATATGTCTTCCGAATAATAACATTTTTCTCTTTGGCGATAAAATATATTTTGTCGACATATGTTATTTGGTTTGGTTTGTCTGTGAAAGGCAGACTTGAGTTGCTCTGTCAAATGATGTCCACAGATATGTATATATGTACGTGCACGTAACACATTTTCGCTCATAACGGGTGATTTTTTTGAGGTTAGGATTTTCATGCATTAGTATTTGACAGATCACGTGGGATTTCAGACATGGTGTCAAAGAGAAAGATGCTCAGTATGCTTTGACATTTCATCATGAATAGACTTACTAACGAGCAACGCTTGCAAATCATTGAATTTTATTACCTAGAAAAGTTGGCAGAAAATCCGCTTTTTTATCGACAAATTTTGTTCAGCGATGAGGCTCATTTCTGGTTGAATGGCTTCGTAAATAAGCAAAATTGCCGCATTTGGAGTGAAGAGCAACCAGAAGCCGTTCAAGAACTGCCCATGCATCCCGAAAAATGCACTGTTTGGTGTGGTTTGTACGCTGGTGGAATCATTGGACCGTGTTTTTTCAAAGATGCTGTTGGACGCAACGTTACGGTGAATGGCGATCGCTATCGTTCGATGCTAACAAACTTTTTGTTGCCAAAAATGGAAGAACTGAACTTGGTTGACATGTGGTTTCAACAAGATGGCGCTACATGCCACACAGCTCGCGATTCTATGGCCATTTTGAGGGAAAACTTCGGAGAACAATTCATCTCAAGAAATGGACCGGTAAGTTGGCCACCAAGATCATGCGATTTGACGCCTTTAGACTATTTTTTGTGGGGCTACGTCAAGTCTAAAGTCTACAGAAATAAGCCAGCAACTATTCCAGCTTTGGAAGACAACATTTCCGAAGAAATTCGGGCTATTCCGGCCGAAATGCTCGAAAAAGTTGCCCAAAATTGGACTTTCCGAATGGACCACCTAAGACGCAGCCGCGGTCAACATTTAAATGAAATTATCTTCAAAAAGTAAATGTCATGGACCAATCTAACGTTTCAAATAAAGAACCGATGAGA
>NW_023475356.1:0-3253 GCF_013731165.1 Rhagoletis pomonella
AAAAAAGTTTGCGAAAGCGGGTTCGTCAGCTGAGCGTTTGTTTACATCACAAGCACCACTATTTTACACTTTTATTCAAGTAAAGAAGAGTTAATTCAACATGACAATACATTCTAAAGCATTTTGTTGCATCATTTTACCTAAATTGTGCGTTTAAAGTGCCTGACAATAATTTTGGGTAATTCTGGTTTTCGTTGTTTTCTTTGCTTTGTTTACTTTTCGCTCGTTTTTCAGTGAAACAAGATGGCGTAGAACCGCTAAAAAAATCGACTTTTTTCACTCTCTTGTTCTTACGTGATCTTGTGTCTTTCGTTCATGGTAGTGATTGCATATAAGTAAAAGTCCCGTGTATTTTGTTATTGCTTTTTGGTACAGGAGGATGTCAAACCGAAAGGGAATAGGAGATAACTTTCATCATTTTCTTTTGTTGACATCCTTAAGTTGCGCCGCTTCGTCTTGGATGACATTCTCCTGTACTAGTGTAGAGACAAAAATATCCAATAGCTATCAATCAACACCACCTTGCATGATTCAATAATAAAAGGTTTGATCAACTGACAGTTGTCTCTCGCAGCGCTCCCTTAGCAGTGGCAAAGTGTTGCTTCTTTGCAAATTTACTTGGAAAAAGTGTTGCTTTGTTGTGAAATAGAAGTATAAGCTTTAGTGCAATATGTTTATTTGTATATGCATATGAAGCACTTAGCTGATGAAAATATAAACTGTTTTCAAATTGGCTGTTTACATAAATCTCATAGAAGTTTTGTTTTAATTTTGAGTCTTTTTGTAGTTTTTATACGGCTAAACAACACAAAAATTGCGTATTTCACGTAGTTATGTTAACATTTCATTCAATATTTCGTTTAAAATGCCAGATTTCCTGCAAATACATTAGAATTTACAAAAGGAATTTCACTACTATTTGCTTACTTTGGGAGCTTTTCTACTACCATTTTAGCAGCAATGGATTTCATTCCTGCCCTTTCCCCATCATTCGTAAATGCAACCTTTTGTAAGGGAGTGTCAAACCGCGGCTGTCAATATTTATCTCACCTTGTATTTTTTAATCATGACCACCTTGTATTGATGCGCCTTGGACCATGATAAAAACATGGGAAAATTTTAGAATGGTAACCCCCGATTACGGAATTAAGGAAAATAGGGGGGGGGTAGAGGGGGTTCTAAAGGGGGTGTATGTAGAGTTTTAAAGCGCGCAACCTTATAGTTTTTAAGTAATTTGTTATTAAAGTTTGTAATTTTCACCAACTTGTATGGGACTATTTCACAATATATAATGCACTTTCCACTAAATTTACACGTTATTTACACTCAATATATGCGCAGCTAGAGTGTGCACGTTCAAACAAATAAATACTTTTAGTATATTACAGCTTTTTTATAAAAAATTGATTGTTGTTTAACTTTATGAGAGTACATGCAGAATATGTGCAAATGGCAGCAGGACTGTGTTGCCATATCTAAAAAACCAAGAGTGGAAAGCAAGACCAAAAGAAAATACGATTAAAAGGAAAATACGACAAGGTTCTTTTGTTCAGATAAAAATAAATATCAGGGGGATTTGGGTAATATTCCCCCATAAAATACTGAAACACATTTTTAAGGCTTATATGTATATTTAAATGCCAAAGAAAAGGGGCCGAACACCTTTTGCATAGAACACCTTTCTGCGTAGGCGGCCTTCGGCCGCACTTAGGGATTATAACCCTCAGGCAGTAGAATTCTCCTTTCTGTGTTGCCAAAGAAAAGGGGCCGAACACCTTTTGCATAGAACACCTTTCTGCGTAGGCGGCCTTCGGCCGCACTTAGGGATTATAACTCACACTACGTAGAATTCTCCTTTCTGTGTTGCCGGAAGAGGGGAATATGACCCCAATCCCCCTACTATTTATTTTCATCTGAACAAAAGAACCTTATCGTATTTTCCTTTTAATCGTATTTTCTTTTGGTCTTGCTTTCCACTCCCTCATCGTGCTGGTCCCCTTGCCGTGGGGATGAGGCTTAAGTGGTGGTTTAAATCTTCCTTCGGGGGGCTTTAAACCAGCACGAACCAAGAGGGAAGCTCCGTATGGAGATTGGTCGACCACCCGTCTGCGTAACTGTGGGCGTCGTGTTCCTCCAATCATACATACGGAGAGGACCGTACCGACGATTCCCCCACGCTCGTCCTACCCAACCCTTCTCTCCCATCTTTCCCTATCCTTTCCCCCCTTATCCAGGGTGTTATGCGTCACCGTGCCTATTGGATGGTTTGCAGCCAGGGGTATCCGGCTGTATTCTAACGGCGCTCTCCTGATACCGGGTCACCTCAGGAGGTAGAATGACCTTGCCACAGCGGAGGGGACCGCTGTGGTCGACGACTCCCTTTTCCCCCCCTAAATACGTAGTCCGCCACGCTCGCCACGTCGAGCAGTGCGGACGTTTATGAAAATGATGAATCCAAACAAAAAAACCTGCCTCGGATAACCGAGAACCCAAAAAAAGTAGACCCACCCAGTCAGGAAGGTCCGGTCTGTCCTCGGACAAGACCAAGCAAGCCAGCGGTGCAAAGTCTGTGGCCAAGCCAGGGCTGAGCATACGCTCTGTCCCCTCTGGGACTGCCTCAACGGCATCGAGGCCCCCTTCCGGCAACCGGTCTAGCCATGTCCTCAGACAAGCTAGCGAGGATGTTAATCCGTCCGGTGCTGGTAGCAGACCCACCCTCGCAGATAGGTCTTCGGGAGGCCACTCCAGGAGGCAAGGGAACATCGACAGGTGCAATCCCTAAAGCGGCGTCGGCGACATCAGACCGCATGGCTAAGCCAGCGGCCTCTGAGGTGCGCCATTCTGGCACTAATGTAGCGATGGGCAGCAGCCATCCCCAGAAGCACATTAGTGCATCAGAAAGGTACTATCGTACCAGACGGTCAGCCCTCAGAATCCTGGAGAAACTGAGGGATAAGAAGCCAGAAGAACTGACCGCAGAAGAGCTGGACTCAAGAAATTGGGCCGAAAAGTTTATGGCTGAACACCAGGCGAAAGCCAAACAAGAGTCTGCTCAAGGCAAGCGGAAGTCCTCTAGGGAGCTAAGCTCGGAACCCAAGAGAACAAGGGTATCCGCCTTTTTAACAGCGGACGAGCTGCAGAAAAGATCCTTCGCGGACGCGGCGAAGGACACATTTACCAGGGCTGTGATAGACCGCAGCTCACTTGATGGTGCAATATCACCACAAAACTGGGACCTGGTCAACAGGCGACT
>NW_023475357.1:0-3253 GCF_013731165.1 Rhagoletis pomonella
TTTAGTAATAATAAAAATTCCCAGTCACGTAGTAAGTCTCAATCTAAAAATTGGGTCTGTCGGTACCATTTCCGTTTTGGTAGTAAAGCACGTAAGTGTGAAGAACCGTGTGCCTTTAAAAGAAATAATTCTAACTCGACAAACTAGGACATGCTGTTGTTGCAGCGACTAACAATGGCAATTTGAAATTTTCAACACGTCGCTTATTTGTATTAGACAAAGAAAGTAAGCTTAAATTTTTAATAGACAGTGGTGCCGAAATTTCAGTTCTTCCTTCCTCCAAATTCAAAATTCACAAACGATCTTCCGACATTATTTTAACTGCTGCAAATGGCAGTATGATTTCGACCTATGGAAAGAAATTATTAAATGTTAATTTGGGACTTCGTCGGGAATTTCCGTTTGTATTTCTTATTGCTGACATTTCTAAACCCATCATAGGGGCAGATTTTTTAGGGAAGTATGGACTCTTAATAGGTATAAAAAATAAGAGATTAATAGATCCCTTAACTAACTTGCCTGTCGACGCAATATCTGCGTTTTGTAATATCTCTTTGCCAAAAATATTTTCGGTTGAAAACCAATATACAAAGCTTATAAAGAATTTTCCTTCATTAATTTCTGAACCAGATTATAACAAAAAAGTTGAGCATTCGACAGTTCATCATATCATAACAAATGGAGTATTACCATTCTGTAGCCCGAGACGCTTAGATCCAATCAAATACAAAATAGCAAAGGCTGAATTCGATTTTTTACTGAAATCCGGGATATGTCGTCCATCTAAATCCCACGGAGCATCGCCACTGCACCTAAAAAAGACGCAACTGACTGGCGTCCTTGTGGCGACTACCGAAGAGTTAACTTGATCACGATACCCGATCGATATCCTTTACCACACATTCACGATTTACATATTGAATTTCAAAATAAGAAAATATTTTCAAAAATAGATTTAGTTAGGGCGTACCACCAGATACCAGTTGCAGAGGAAGATATCCATAAGACAGCTATAACCACACCATTTGGAATGTTCGAATTCGTCAGGATGGCTTTTGGCTTACGAAATTCAGCACCAACATTTCAAAGATTCATAAATGAGATGTTACACGATTTAGATTTTACTTTTGTTTATCTGGACGATATATTGATAGCTAGCAAAGACGAAGCAGAACATTTAAAGCATTTAAATATGCTATTCCAGCGTTTAGATAAGTACGGTTTGAATATTAAGCCATCTAAATGCATTTTCGGAGCAGAAAAGATCAGTTTCCTAGGGTATAACATATCATCCGAGGGTATACAACCATCAGAGGAAAAAGTACGATCTATTCTTGATTTCGGTCAACCAATAACTATCAAACAAATGCAGAAGTTTGTAGGAATGGTGAACTTCTATCATAGGTATATACCAAAACTTGCCGCAATGCTTGACCCAATATATAGTATGATAACAAAAGCATCGAAGAGCAAAGATAAAGTGCTCCAATGGACTGATGAATCAGTATATGCATTTAAGCAAGTTAAAGAGAGTTTTGCTAGGAAAACACTGTTAACGCATTTCAACAGTAATGCAATTCTGTCTATTGCTGTAGATGCATCGAGTAGAGCTATTGGGGGTGTTCTACAACAGGAAGTTAAACATTCTAAGGAACCGCTTGCATTCTTTTCAAAGAAACTAAACCCGTCTGAATGTAAATATAGTACTTTTGATAGAGAATTACTTGCTGTTTATTTAACTATTAAGCATTTCAGACATTGGGTAGAAGGTAGATTTTTTGCAGTATATACAGATCACAAGCCGCTTACATTTGCTATGAACTCAAAAGCTGAGAGAAGCCCAAGGCAAACCAGACAGTTAGAATTCATATCTCAATTTACTAGTGATATTAAATACATAAAAGGAGATTTAAATTGTGTTGCAGACGCATTATCGAGGATTCCTGAAGTTACAGCATTAGAAGCTACTGACCTGAACTTAAGAAGATTATTTGATGAACAAAACAAAGATGAAGAAATTAAATTATTAGTATATGATCAAAATTGTAGGCATAGACTAGAGTTAATAGCAATACCCTCTTTAAATATTCAAATTTGGTGTGAAACGTCACTTAGTTCAACAAGGCCATATGTCCCGCAAATGTTACGAAAATTAGTTTTTTGAGAAATTACATAATATAGCTCATGTAGGTGTTAAAGCAACACGTCGGTTGATCACAAGTAGATATTTTTGGCCAGGGATGAACAAAACTATAAATCAGTGGACAAAAGAATGTGTTAACTGTCAAAAATGTAAAACTTATAGACATACAAAATCTCAAGTTTCGAAAATACCAATTCCAAAAGGACGTTTTGAGCACATACATTTGGATATCGTTGGACCTCTTCCCTTATCACACGATTTTTAATTTATTTTAACTATTATCGATAGAAATTCCCGTTGGCCAGAAGCATATCCACTTCGAAGTATTTCGGCGGAAAATGTTGCAGAAACTTTCTTCTGCGAATTTGTTTCACGTTTTGGAGTTCCACTGACAATTACAACAGATCAGGGCACACAGTTTACTTCTCAGATTTTTACTGAACTAACAAAGCTTTTAGGAAGTCATAAGATTACAACCACTGCCTACCATCCGCAAGCTAACGGAATGGTCGAACGTTTTCACAGGCAACTAAAGGCATCAATTATGGCTAGTGGAAACGCAAGCAGATGGTATGAGGAGTTACCTATAGTATTGTTGGGTTTGCGATCATCCTACAAAGAAGACATTCACGCTACAGCAGCGGAGATGTTATACGGCGAAAATTTAAGGCTTCCTTCGCAAATGGTAGTTCGGTCTGAAACAAAATTTGATTCATCTGATGTACTGAATAAATTAAAGCAAAATCTCAAAAATTATGAATCGAAAGTATGTCATCATAAAGATTCACTTGTTTATATTCCAAAAGATTTATATAATTGCAAATTTGTTTTAGTAAGAATTGATAGGAAAAGAACTGGTTTACAGGAACCATATGAAGGACCGTTCGAGGTTATAGAAAAGACACCGAAGTGGTTCAAAATTAATTATCACAACAAATTAGTAAATATTTCTATAGACAGAGTTAAGCCTGCATTTCTAGATGGACGTAAACTTAGTTCATCCAGCAAGAAGAAGCGAGTTACTTTTAATTTGTTAGATATGAAAGTTTTTGGAAGAGGGGAGTAGTGTAGTGATACACATTACTTGTTAAACACTTGTTCTTAAAATAC
>NW_023475358.1:0-3252 GCF_013731165.1 Rhagoletis pomonella
ATTCTGATCATTTATGTATACATTTGTCTATATCTATCTCGATTCGTTTTGGCTGTTACAAACAACCGTTATGTGAACAAAATTAATATACCCTTGTGCACAAGTGCGCTCGGGTATAATAAAACTTTTTAATATATGTATAACCTTTATTAACCAAAAAAATTAATGATTTTACTAGTCTAGTTATAGTTGAAACATTTTGGCCGTTTTTTTGCCAATATAGCCGGTCGGCCCAAAAAGTTCTGGCAGAGAACTTAGATATATAGAGAAGGTGCAAATTTTTGGAACGTAAAATTGTTTAGCTAAAAAATAAATGCATGGAATATCACCACATTGCGATTAACATTTGAACATGAGTTAACAGCAAAAAACGTTAATATTCTGTTATGATAATATTATGTTATGTTGCAAGTGCCTGGCTGTGTTGCTAGGTTGCTGGTGAATGCAGAAACATACTCATGTATATGTTTTTATAAAATTAAATTAATTAAAAGTTAAATTATATGAATTGTCCTTTTATATCAGTTAGCATTTCGGATCTTCATATATGCATGACCATTTGTTAAATATAATTTATTGAGTAGTTAATATTGCTTTAACGACATAAAAAATCCAAAAACTCAAAAAGCATGTGTTCAAGTTCGCTTCTTGTACGAGTATATAGTGTATGTATATATAAATATATATAACATATGTATATAGTAGGTAGTAAAAATGCATGTTAGTTGAAAAGAATTCTAAAATTGGTAAAAAATTCATATTAATAGTTTTGATTAATTAAAAAAAATATGAAAATTGTTTATATTGTATTAAGTTATATGAATATTCTTATTCGAAGAAACATACATACATATCTATGTGCCAGTGTATGCTCTCACTGAAAATTATGTACACATACAATTGGCAAACTCTTTGGTGATTTGTCGTCGGCATTTCAAAGGGGCTTTTGGTCGAAAAAATCTATTTTTTTATTGTCGCTGCTATGCTATTTACATATAATGCAACAAACCACAATTTTCTAGCTGCTTTAGTTTTTTCACAATTTCATTTTAAACATGGACACATTGACAAAAAAAAAACGTACAAATGCAATGCACTTGTTAACTTCAAGGTGTTTTCTTGAAAAGTTATTTTTGAGTTTTATGAACATTTATTTTGAGCAAATGTGTTGCATGGTCATTTTCCACTGCAATAGCCGTATTATATGTAATTAATGGGGCATATTCATAGTCAAAATAAAGTCGACACTAAAGTTAGTTACAGATTTTTTACTTAATTTTCAATAGAATATCTTTTAAAAGCTGCAACTATGTAAGTTTAGAGTCGACTTTATTTCTCACGCATGCGCATACGGATGTATGTATGTATGTACTTACAAATGCGCTACATATGTAAAAATGGACATACTCCAAAATCATATACATATGCATTGATCTCTATGTACTTATGTGTACATACATACCTAAACAACCTCGCAAATCATTTATTGATAACGTTCTTACACATGCACATACTATAACATACATATAATAACTTTCTTCCTATTTGAGGTTCACAAACTTTAACTTCAGAGTCGTATTTATTTCGTGTACGAATATGCCCCAATAGTTTTGCAGTCAAATGAAAATGCATTTCCCACGCATATGTATGTAGATTAATTGATAACATAAATACATACATGCATATATAGATAAGTATTTACATAAATACGTATGTGCATATTTCTGCCAAATACTACGCACATGCATGTACAACTCAGTGTACATACATAATCACGCACATATTCAAGTACAACAAGAACTATTTCATTCATAAACGCATTCGCGTATTTCTCAAGGCCAAATAAATTCATTCATAACAACCGCAGCATATCTCCCCGCAAATTCATCACCTCCAAGCGCAACTTTTTCAGTCCGACACAAAAATTCTAAAATCTAAAATTTCAGATATCTCGGCCAGCAAAGTGAAAAGTGGCAACTATTTCTCTATATCCAGTAAAATTAGTTATCTCGAATTTTGGTAATTTTTGGCAAAACAATCTATTTCTCTGTTCCACAACTATATTTCAGTCATTAACTAGTATTTTAGGGTGTAATTTTAATTAACATTAATTAAAGTGAACGTTTTCTGCAGGAAAATACATTATTTTTTTTAATAAAATCAAAACTCCTAAATTGACAAACATATGTGGTTTTATCGGAAGTTCACAAATGTAACGTGGCAACTTTGCTCGTTTGCACATTTTTCGGTCCGAAATTGTAAAATTTTTGTCCATGGCGCGCCACGATTTTTGTACAGGTGGGTCAATGTGCCTTGAACACCATTTGTATAATTGGGAAAAAATTATTCTATTAATTTTTGAATATTAAAAATTTCTAAACTTCAAAGCGTTTATAAAAATATATTTACATATATCCACGGATGATTTTTAATTTTTTTCACCTGTAAGCAAATCTTCAGTACCATAAAAAAATGTCCAGGCTAGTGCTAGTCCACTGTATATGTCCATATGTATGTCTGCATGTATGCGTGTAAATATGTCAACTCATATTTGATTTTAACCCATTTTAGCGGACATATTTTTTTTCATTCCAGCCGTTAATATAACATGAATTTTTTAGTTAATTTTCATGAAAGTTACACGTATCGTTGAGAACACTTTTAGATGCAGAATTTTAAACGAAATATTATTATTCTCCATACAAAATGTACGAGTATGGCTTTATTAAATGTTAACTTATGAGAAAACCTAAACATTTCGTAACCTAGGGTTAATAATGATGGCGTCGTGGCAATTCGGAGAAATTTAATAATTTGTTGGTCGATGGAGGACAGCGAGGGGAAGACGAAGGCAGATCAATCGTACATACATATGTATGTACATATTTACATTTATTAATGCATATATATTTATGCGTTTGTCTTTTTGGAAGAATGAAGAATTTCATATATGTAGTGATTTAGAGATTGGAGTTTGAATAATGTACTGTGGCGCGTATGCCAGAGGCGATGCAACTTTTTGGCGTCGCGCCGTTTGTCTTGGTTCAAATCCCAGACGGACCAAGTAATAATTTTTGTTTTGTTTTTTTTTTTTTATTGTCATATCCATATTCCATTTTAAATTTTACTATTAGCTTTGTGTAAAATAATATATGTAAATGGATATGTAGGTACAAACGCATGTATAATTTCACATCTTCTTCTCCTTCTTATTTGGCGCTGTAACCGCCTAAGCGATTTTGGCCGAGTCCA
>NW_023475359.1:0-3252 GCF_013731165.1 Rhagoletis pomonella
AAAAAATTTCTTCCCGGAATTTTTTTTAATCTTACGTCGATTTTGGTCTAAAATGATTGGGCTATACGTTAGCTGAGAAAACGGCTTTGAATTTTCCAAACACCAATTTGGCGCTTCTATAAGCCGCATGGGCATGTGTATATATTTTAATCTGAAAAAAAGTGTAAATGCTATAATCACTTTTTTAAAGGTAGAAAAGGCAAAAAAAAGGCAAATATCTTAAAAAAGGCAAAACAAAGGCAAATATCTTAAAAAAGGCAAAAAAAGGCAACATCAAATGTGTATACATGGAATCAGGGAAAGCTAAATCGTGGACATCCTTAATCGAATATACTCTATCTCTTTAGCAGAAAAAAAGGCAATTTCCATAAAATCCGTTCCCTGCTTATAACAGACAATAGGGGTATTCTCCAAATCTTGCAAAGCCATTGCACGTAGCACGGATTGCACGGATTGCATAAATTGCAAACACACAACAAGAAAATTCATGGGAAACAACATTTCCTATCGCTGCAAAATATGCAACGTCGAAACCCATGTATATATTTTGCAAAATAGCATAGCAAGATAATAGCGACCCTGTGCTAGTTGTTTTGTTGTTGGAATTGCTACATATTTCTCTCATTCCTCTCATCTCGCTCACTTAACTTTTTTTTGCTGTCTCTTGTTATTGTATTTGATACATAATTTCGCTGCTTGCTCCCCATGCATGCTACCACTTTGCAATGGGGTGTTCTCGTACTCTTCGAAATTTGGAATAGTATTTTTGCATTTCGTGCAATCCGTGCATCGTGCAAGACTTCCAGAATACCCCTAATGTCTTGCGGCGGTCACTTATGGAAAGTCTATTGCAGGACATTGTCGCTGCTCCCCAAAGGAGCAAGTATGGAGCAGTACAAAAGTAAAGTAAAAAATAAATTTTTAAACTTCTAGCAATGCTCAGAAATAAATATCATTTTGAGTAGTAACATAAAGTATTTTTTTTTGAAAAAAAGTTATGACCTAGATTGGAAAATCATCTACTTTTCTTAGGAGTTGCCACCTGTTAAAAAAGTTTCATTAAATTAATACGCGGAAACGTCTGAACGGATTTCCATGAAATTTTGCAAGCAGATAGCTTATGACCTACAGTGGAAAATAGGCTATTTTTTTTGGAAGAGTTGCGACCTGTCAAAAAAGTTTAATTAAATTAATAAGCGGAAACGACTGAATTGATTTGCATGAAATTTCGCACAGAGATAGCTTATGACCTACGTTGGAAAAGAGGCTACTATTTTAAGAGTTGCCAGCTATTAGAAAAGTTCAATTAAATTAATACGCGGAAATGACTGAACTGATTTGCATTAAAGTTTGCACACAGATAGCTTATGACCTAGGTTGGAAAATAGGCTACTTTTTAAGAACTGCCACCTGTTTGAAAATTAAATTTTGCTCACAGATGGTTTATGACCTGGATTGAAAAATAGGCTACTTCCTTAACTGGTTTCCCGATCAGAACGAAATTTGGTACACTTACTACGGATTTCGCAAGGATGGTCTTAGACTGAAAGTAATTCTGATAACTCAAGGCCCCTCCCATACAAATTGGAATTTTCATTTACATACATATCTCTGGAAGTATTTGTGGGAGAGAACTGGAACTTGGTATAGGGATATGTATGTGAAATCCATTTTGGCATTAATCGATTGATTTTTTAATAAATTAGTTAATTCGATTAAATTCAATCTGATTACAGTTAAGCATGATTAATTTTAATCTGACTAAAAAGTTAATCGTAACCGCGATTAAAAAAAATAATTTTTAATCATTACCTCTTAACTTGATCAAGTAGGTTTGGTGATTAACTAATTTATGCTGGAATTTTCCTGTGCACACAAAGCAAGTTAATCCGGTATGGCTAAGTCGGGTTTCCTAATTAATCTGAGCAATTTTGTGTGCATTTTCATTAAGATCTATACCAACAAACGTTTTACAAACCAGGTTTGTAAAAGTTTCCAGTTTATGTATTACTAATAACAATAATTACAATTTTTTTTATATTATGTGCTTTTTATAAGCGTAAAACACAAAATAATTACTAGAAAACTTAATCAGATTTTATTTTTAATTGGATTAACGATTAATGAATAAAATTAATTAATCGTAATCGCAGCCACTGTGTGAAATCATATTCATACTCACGGAGAAAAATGGACGTTTTTGGAAAAGTGGCATAGCACCTCCCATACTTACTGAAAGTTTCATATTGCATATCTCTTCAAATGTTTGGGGTAAAGTACTTAAGCTTGTTATGGAAATACATATGTATGTATGTATGTGAAACTAATGCCATACTCATGGAGAAAAATGAGAGTTATTGGAAAAGGTGGTGTGGCAACTCCCATGCAAATTGATTTTTCTATGCTGCATATCTCTTAGGTGTTTATTGCAGAGGACTGGAACTTGAGAACGCATGGAGAAAAATTTGCGTTACTCGAAAATTGGGCATGGTACCTCCCGTACAAATTTACTTTTTATACTGCATATCTCCAGATGTGTTCATGGTGGAGTACTGCGACTTGGTACTGGGGTATGTAAAATCAATTCTAAATTCATGAAAGAAGATTAGGGTTATAAAAAAAGGGGCGTGGCACTTCCTGTACAAATTGACTTTTTCTTGCCACATATCCCTGGAAGTATTTGTGGAAAATTACTGGAACTTGGTATGGAGTTGTGTATACAAAATGTATCAATTGCTCATGGAAAAAATGACGGGTATAAGCTAGTCTTTACTAAATCTCTTTCCTCGGGTAACTTTATTAATGATTGGAAGATAACAACAATTACGCCTCTTTTCAAAAATGGTAGTAACAAGTAAGAAAGTCTAAGTTCGGGCGGAGCCGAACATTAAATACCCGGCGCAAGTATTAAATATGTTTTCCACCTTTCCGAAAGCTACCGCTACATAATAAGCCGGGGTGTATACATTTTAAGTAAATTAGCGTCCTTAAATTTCGAAATATTGAAATTTCAAGCATTTCTGAAATTTACCGTTATATGAAAAGCGGCCTCAATTTTAGTCTGATTTCAACAATTTTCAACGGTTTGCTTTTATGTGGCAAGCACAATAACCATACCGAGCTTGGTACAAATTGCTAGAACGGTTAGCGAGATACATATATGTGATCACAAGTGGGCGGTGCTACGCCCATTTTCCAAAATTTTTTCATAAACGTATTTCTTGGTAAAGAATTGTTGCAACCATAAATTTT
>NW_023475360.1:0-3252 GCF_013731165.1 Rhagoletis pomonella
GTACCTAATCCTTTGAAATATCCACTCGGTTCTGTAGAACCACCACATGGCGATCCTGCTTTAAATGAGCGACCATAAAGAGGGAACTTCTTGTGACGAGGAGTACATACCAGAACATATCGAGAAAAGCCACCCACAATATCCTGAGTACTCACCAACACCAAAGGAAGCCGGACCAAAGGCTATAACGCTTCAAGAGTACCGAAAGAGGCAACTTGTGCAAAAAGCTAAGTTAGCGGAATTCAGGCAACAAACTGCCGAATTCAAACCAAAAAAGCGGGGCGGCAGAAAGCGACAACATCAAAGGGAGTGTGCAAACCTACAAAGGATAATAGACATAAGTAAGGGTCAACAAAGAACAAAACTGATAAGCGAACTGAAACAACTGCCCAAAAATGGGTGGAACCCAAACAAAGGAAGAAATAGTAAACAACAACAACAACAACGCAGCAGCAGCGGCACAAGCTGACAATCCAGCAGTAGGTGACTTTGCGAAAAACCTAGTATATATCAACACTTTCATTCTCGTAGTTTTACTACTAGCTAAGCTCAATGCACACTACATGTATAAAAAATACATAAAAAAGCAAGCATATAGAAATGTTAACACAGTTTAAAATGTAAAACAAAGCACAATAAAAGAGAATAAATGGAATTCACAGTGTTGGAAGATTTACTAAATAAACTAAAAAAAAGTCCTAATAGAACATATACCCAACAATACATAGATGCAACGCAAGCATCAATAGCGAATAGTTGGAAAACTATAGAGCAACACGCAAGCACTGAAAACTTGCCACAGCTTCGTGAAAAATTCCATGAACTAAAGACTAAAATAGAATCATATTTAGTCTTAAAAGAAGAAGCGATTGAGCGAAACACAAACAAATCAGAAACAATGGCAACTTTTGATCTGGTAACAGCTAATAAGATCGTTCCAACCTTCAATGGGGACTTTAAGGAACTCAACAATTTTCTAGGGCTAATTGAATTCTACCATGACACCCTTTCAAACGAGGCTAACAAGACGATTCTTGTTAAATTCGTTCTGGCCACAAAGTTGTCAGAGAATGTAAAAAACAAAATTTTGGCGGAAGAAACACCGAATAATCTGGAAGCACTAAAAGCAACACTAAAAAAGGTATTCCGATCAAACAAGACAGCGTCAGGAGTGCATGCAGAAATTGCTAAAAGTATACAGGGAGCTCAAACAACCCTCAACTTTGCTTCCCGCATCCAAAGCTTAATAGCTTCCCTAAACGAAATTCAAATAGCAGAGCAAGGAAGCGATCACCGAGAAATAATTGTTAAATTAAATGACCAAATTGGCCTAACAGCGTTTAAGAATGGCTTGAGGGAGCCATATAAAACAATAGTAACAGCTGCTAGACCAAAACAGCTAACAGAAGCCATTCACATCGCGAGTGAAGCAACAGCTCAGCAAGTCCAGGCAAGCGCGTTCAAACCAAAGTTTGTCAATAACAACTTCAACAAGAACTATCGTACAAATAACCAAAGAAACAACCCGGGAAACAACAATACCAGGAACTATCAAAATAGGCAGTATGGTCAGGGAAACGGATACAGCCCGAGCCGTCAGGACTCGGGCCAACAAAACCAAAGACGATAGGATTCATTGGAGAAGGCAACTCCACAAATTTCATAAGAGCAAAAATAAGTACGAATAGAGTAACACTATTGGTGGACTCTGGAGCTGATATATCTATAATAAAAAGAAAAGCAGTCCCAGAAACTCACGTAGAAACAACAGCAAATTGCAAAATAAGAGGCATCTCGAGTCACATACTGACTGCCAACAAGGCGGTTGAAGTTGACATTAATTGTCAAGATTACAAAATCAAGACTAAATTTTATATCTTGGAACAAATAAACACCCTAGAAGCAGATGGCGTCCTGGGCAGGGACTTCCTAATAAATTACAGGTGCAAAATCGATTACGAAACGAAGGTGATAACTCTAGAGCTAAAGGAAGGTCAAATCACTCTACCCATGTATATGCGATCAGATGATTTCAAAACAGCGCGTGGCCTAGGCAACAGAATTTATTATTACAACAATAATAGGCGAAACAATGACGATTACAACAGGTTTATGAGGGTTAAAAATGAAATGCAATTAGACAACAAGGCAAGTACCACCAATGCAATTTTAGAAATCTGCGAAAAATACCAATATGCATTTCACATTGAGGAAGAAGTTCTAACTGTCAACAACTTCTATCAGCAACACATTGAGCTCGCAGATAAAACCCCCGTATATATAAAAAATTATAGAATGCCACACGTGCAGCTCCAGGTAATCGAAAAAGAAGTTGACAAATTACTGAAGGATGATGTTATCGAGCACTCCACTAGTCCTTATAACTCACCTTTGCTAGTCGTACCAAAAAAGAGTAACACAGAAGAAAAGAAATGGAGGCTAGTGGTGGATTTTCGAGCATTAAACAAAAAAATTGTTGATGATAAATTTCCCATAACTCGCTTAGATGACATTTTAGACAAACTCAAGGGAGCGCGGTATTTTAGCACATTAGATATGACAAGTTCATTCCACCAAATTCCGTTGGATCATGTTTCGAGGAAGCTCACAGCATTTTCTACCGGCAAAGGGCACTACCAGTTCAAAAGGCTACCATTTGGACTAAAAATCGCAACAAACAGTTTCCAGAGAATGTTATCAATTGCACTCAGCGGACTCAATCACGCAGCATTTCTTTATGTGCATGACGTAATAGTATTCGGGAAGAACCTTCAAGAGCATAATCGAAATTTAGAAAAGTGTTAGCGAGATTGAACAAATACAACCTTAAACTAAATCCGGAAAAATGCAAGTTTTTAAAAACAAAAGTAACCTACTTAGGACATCTGATCACTGATAAAGGAGTGACAACTGATCCCAGTAAACAGGAAGTCGTTAAAAACTATCCTAAACCAAAAAATGCGGATGAAGTTAGAAGCTTTGTAGCATTCTGTAATTACTACAGGCGATTTATAAAAAATTTTGCAGAAATTGCTTAACCACTCAACCAGCTGCTCAAGAAAAATCAACTATTCGACTGGAACAGCAAATGTGAGAAAGCCTTCTGTAATTTAAGAGACAAACTACTCTCCCCACCAATACTCTGTTATCCGGACTTCTCAAAGCGCTTCATACTCACAACAGATGCTTCTAACTTTGCGCTAGGAGCAGTACTATCACAGGGTGAAGTTGGAAGAGATAAACCTATTGCAT
>NW_023475361.1:0-3252 GCF_013731165.1 Rhagoletis pomonella
AAAACTTTATATTATATTATATTTTAAAATATTATACCACGCTTTTATAAATGGACTAAAAAGTAGAAAATAATATTTCTCAGTCCGATAGAATTTGTTTTGATAACTTTTGATTTTGAAATTTTAGCAAAAGTCATTATAAACAATTTATGAGATTGAAAACGAAAAACGTGGAGCGCATGCATTAGATTTAATTGACAAAAGTCAAACTACAAATTTGAGATCGATTTTAAGCGGGCGTTGTTCATATATCCACATACATACATATATTACCCTTCATATCAATTCAAATCTTATACATGCGCCGCACGCTTTTCATTTTCAATCTCATAAATGGTTTATAGTGACTTTTGCTAAAACTTGAAAATAAAAAGTTATCAAAACAAATTCTATGGGACTCTGGGATATTATTTTCTACTTGTTAGTGCATTTATAAAAGGGTGATATATTAAAAAGTTTTTTTTTATATTTTCTTAATTTTTTACTTTTTATTCTTGTCTGTATAAAATTTTGTAATAGATATTAAAATAATTCAACTTGCAATGAAAAGAGAACAGAAGACTATGCAAGCTAAATGTTTTGTGCTCACGTTGAGTATATACATACATACATATGTACATTAGACTACAAAATACATACATACAAAAAAAATCGGTACTGTTTTTCCATTGGAATTATAAAATCCATTATATTTTAAGACGTCCACCAAAATATTTCGGAAAAATATTAAGATTTAAGCGAGCTGGACCGATTTGAAAATACCTCCAAAAATGGAGTTTTTTATGAATAAAAATAGTTTCTTAAAGATGTTTTTTGAAAAAATCCCTTCAAATGACAAAACGGGTTAAGCTTAAAAAATTGTACATAAAAAAAATGTTCAACGGAATCGTAATAATGAGATATTTGATGCTGTTTTTTAACTTTTTTCAAAGATTGGTACAAGAAAAGCTTGAATAACTGAACCTAAACTCTTCCGATTTAGACTTGTGAGGTATAATTGGAAAGGTATTTTCTCACCCTTTTTATTTCTTTGCTAATAAGCTCATTCAAAGGATGAAAGAGAAAGTTAGGATAAACGAACTTCATTCAAAGTTGAACTAAGATGTGTTGGTATTTGAAAAAAAAATAATTGGGACACGATGACTTTTTTTGCACATAAATAAAAATAATGGGAAAATATCTTTCCGAGATCCCATAAGTCTAAATCAGAATAGGTTTGGCCCAGTTATTTAAGTTTTTCGTAAATCAATCTTTGAAAAAGGTAAAAAAGCAAAAGAAAGCAAAAAAGTAAAATTCTAAAATCTCATTCTTACGATTCCGTTGAAAATATTTTTAAATATTTTTATGCAGATTTTTTAAGCTTAATCTGTTTTGTCATTTGAGGGGACTTTTTCAAAAAGTTCTTTAAGAAACTATTTTCATTTATAAAAAACTCCATTTTTGGAGGTATTTTCAAATCGGTCCAGCTCGCTTAAATCTTAATATTTTTATATTAACGGCGTGTCGTCCATTTCCGCTGTATCGTATGTACTGCATATTTTTAAGCGCAATATTTAACTTCTTCTGGCGGGGCAACATCTAGAGTCTTCTAACTGTATGTCTTTGATATGATACGTACGACGAGGTTGATATCTAGACTAGGTTGATATCTAGACTTTGCCATAAATACCACGTCCATAAACCTAGCTGACCCAAGTAGCCAAAAATCAATAAAAAATAACTAGGAATTAGGTGTTAATTAGGGCCTCCAAAATTAATTTCGGTGTTCCTTTGGTTTCCGAGAAATTCGCAAAAATGTGTGGGTCAGCTAGGTTTACGTAAACCTAGATGACCCATCGTTAAATTTAGGTTTTAAATTTTCCAAATATATGCTGGAATTAGGTGTCTTTTAGGTATTCTTCAACGCCACTAAAACTAATTCCGAGAAATACGCAAAAATGTGTTTTTCAGCTAGCTTAGTGCTGTTAAGCAAGCTGAACAATCTTCAAATTTTTTTTTTGAATTTTCGAAATGCATATTTGCAGGAATTAGGTGTCTTTTAGGTGTTCTTCAACGCCACTAAAGCTAATTTAGTAGCTCCGTTGGTTTCCGAGATATTAGCAAAAATGTGCGGGTCAGCTAGGTTTACGTACACCTAGCTGACCCTTCGTTAAATTTCGGTTTTAAATTTTCCACATATATGCTGGAATTAGGTGTCTTTTAGGTGTTCTTCAACGCCACTAAAGCCAATTTAGTAGCTCCATTGGTTTCCTAGAAATTCGCAAAAATGTGTTTAACAGCGCTAAGCTAGCTGAACAATCTTTGAATTTTTGTTTTGAATTTTCGAAATACATATATGCAGGAATTAGGTGTCTTTTAGGTGTTCTTCTACTTAAGGTGTTCGCCACTAAAACTACCTAAAAGACACCTAATTCCATCATATATTTGGAAAATGTAAAACCTAAATTTTTACCTAAACCTAGCTGACCCACACATTTTTGCGAATATCTCGGAAACCAATGGAGCTACTAATTAGATTTAGTGGCGTTGAAGAACACCTAAAAGACACCTAATTCCAGCATATATATGGAAAATTTAAAACCTAAATTTAACGATGGGTCATCTAGGTTTACGTAAACCTAGCTGACCCACACATATTTGCGAATTTCTCGGAAACCGAATTGCATCGGGCTGCAAATGTCGGGTGTATCCTCCTGACTTCCATTTTCAGAATCTTGTATCATGGCAAGATCGGTGTTTTCCAAAGAATTCTTTATTCTCATTCTTCTGGTTGTTTCTGAATTTGGAGAACTTGTAACGTCAACAGCGTTTTTAGAGTTTAGTTTTTGTAATTCATTTTTAATCCTTTCTTCTGTGACTGAAATAGCTTTTACCAATCTTGTTTAATTTGGATAAGCGGTTTGCTTATTATCCGGAAAAGACTTTTAATTGGGAATAAAAAATATTTGGCCAAGTTTAACTGGTAGAAAAACTGTTATTTTCGGTTCCTTCAATATTCGCATTCGCAAAAGATCCGCATTGAATATTGCGAATGCGAAAGCGAATGCGAATGTTAAAATTAATGCCGAAGCTCCGCGGTTGCGAATGCGAATGCGAATATTCGCAACAACCCTGGTTTTGAGGGATCAATAATATTAGAAAATACATGATTTTCGACAACCAAACACTTTTGTAGGTACTGGTTTACTGTGTCAAAATAAAATAAAAAACTTTATATTATATTATATTTTAAAATATTATACCACGCTTTTA
>NW_023475362.1:0-3251 GCF_013731165.1 Rhagoletis pomonella
TAATCAAAAACGCATTCGTATATGCACACATAGATATATATATATATATGTCGAAAATAGTTGATTAAAATAAACGTTGCAAAATACTAAATTAATTCTTTAATTTTTTCCATTTTTTCTCTATATCATAAAACACTGGTGCGTCCATTCGTGAGCCTTGTGACGCCCGGGGTTTTACATTTTGGTCCTACTAAACCGTAAAGGTTTTGAACACAAGTTCATCACATCGCCATTTCTTACTACAGAGAGCGAGTTTTTGGACACTACCGCAAGTCGAGCAAAACACCAGAGCGGTTCTTTGTAATACAGTCCATTGGTTCTAACCACAGCGAGTGCGCGGATTTGCCATAAGCCTAGCAGCTACACCACAACCACATTTGTGCAACAATAGACTAGCACCATTTAGTATCACTGTGCATTGAGCGTCATTCCATCAAAGTCACTGACAAAACAAGGTACGTGGTTACAAATATATTCAAGTGCACTTTAACAAAAAAAATAAATAAAATAAAAAAATAAAAAAAATTTTATATAAAATAAAACCCATAGAGAAATTGCGTTGTCATATATAGAGAAATTGCGTTGTCATAAATAAAACATACACAATTGCAAATTGTGTTTCCCGCAAGTGATTTTGTGAACAGTAAAGGTGTGCACGGAAGAGAAGGATGAGACATCCAAGGATCACCTCTATGAGCGCTTGGAGCGCACGTACGAGCGCTGCCCCCGTCATGATATCAAAATCGTGCTTGGCGACTTCAATCCAGGGTGGGCAAAGAAGGGATCTTTGGAACCACCGTCGGAAAATTCAGCCTCCACGACGAAACGTCCGACAACGGATTGAGGCTGATCGACTTCGCCGGGGCCCGAAACATGGTAGTATGCAGTACTAGGTTCAAGCATAAAAACATCCATCAAGCTACCTGGCTGTCTCCGGATCGAAAAACGAGAAACCAAATCGATCATGTTGTGATAGACGGAAGGCACGCTTCCAGTGTTTTAGACGTACGCACACTCCGAGGCCCAAACATCGACTCGGACCACTATCTTGTTGCAGCCAAGATACGCACCCGCCTCTGTGCGGCAAAAAATGTGCGCCCAAATATGCAAGGAAAGCTTAACGTCGAAAAGCTGCAATCACAACAGACAGCCAGCGCTTTCGCTACTCGACTCTCACTCCTGCTTTCAGAGAGCACTCTTCAACAAACCGACATATGCGAGCAGTGGAACCACATTTCCCGCTCATTAAGTGACGCCGCCGAAGAAGTAGTCGGATTTCAGCGAGCCCGAAGGAACAACTGGTACGATGAGGAGTGTCAGGAAGCTGCAGAGAAAAAAGATGCCGCCTACAGGGCCACGCTGCGATCGGGCGCAACGCGCGCTATGTGGGACCGCTATAGGGATCTGAAGAGGGAAGCGAGACGTATTTGCCGCAACAAGAAGAGAGAGGCAGAAATACGTGAGTGCGAAGAGCTTGAAATGCTGGCCTACAGGAGGAATGCCCGAAAATTTTACCAGAGATTTAGGCGACTTACGGAAGGTTTAAAGACCGGGGCGCACTCCTGTAAGAACAATAATGGCGACCTAGTAACTGATGTCCAGAGCGTACTTAAATTATGGAGGGAACACTTTTCCGCCCTACTAAATGGTAGCAGCACGGAAAGTTGTGGAGAAGAAGAACCCGAGCCCGCAGTCGATGATGACGGAGTCGACGTTCCACCGCCTGATTATGACGAGGTACGAATAGCAATAACGCGGCTGAAAAACAACAAAGCCGCTGGAGCTGACAGCCAGCCAGCTGAGCTATTCAAGTACGGCGGCGAGGAGTTGATAAGGTGCATGCATCAACTCTTGTGCAGAATATGGTCAGATGAACGCATGCCCGACGACTGGAATTTAAGTGTGCTCTGCCCAATCCACAAGAAAGGTGACCCCGCCATTCGCGCCAACTACCGCGGGATCAGCCTTCTAAGCATAGGTTACAAGGTCTTATCGAGCGTATTGTGTGAAAGACTGAAGCCCACCGTCAATGAACTGATTGGGCCTTATCAGTGTGGCTTTAGACCTGGCAAATCCACCATAGACCAGGTATTCACAATACGCCAAATCTTGGAAAAGACCCGCGAGAAAAGGCTCGACACTCACCACCTATTTGTCGACTTTAAAGCCGCTTTTGACAGCACTAAAAGGAGTTGCCTATACGCCGCTATGTCTGAATTTGGCATCCCCTCAAAACTCATACGGCTGTGTAAAATGACGTTGAGCAATACCACCTGCTCCTTCAGAATTGGAAAAGACCTCTCCGAGCCGTTCGCCACAAAACGGGGTTTCAGACAGGGCGACTCCCTTTCTTGTGACTTCTTTAATCTGATGTTGGAGAAGATAATAAGAGCTGCAGAACTGAACCGCTCAGAAACAATTTACTACAAGAGCGTGCAATTGCTGCCTTATGCCGATGACATAGACATCATCGGTAACAAAAACCGCGAAGTCTGTTCTGCCTTTTCCAAGTTGGATAGGGAAGCAAAGCGCATGGGTCTGGTGGTAAACGAGGAGTATCTCCTGTCATCAAACAAACAGTCAGCACATTCGCGCCTTGGCACCCACGTCACTGTTGACAGTTACAATTTCGAGAAAGTAGAGAATTTCTTTTACTTGGGAACCAGCATTAACACCGATAATAATGTCAGCATTGAAATCCAACGTAGAATCACTCTTGCCAACAAGTGCTACTTTGGACTGAGTAGGCAATTCAGGAGTAAAGTCCTCTCTCGACGTACGAAAACCACGCTCTATAAGTCACTCATCATGCCCGTGCTGGTATATGGCGCAGAAGCATGGACAATGACAACATCCGTTGAGGCGGCTCTTGGGGTGTTTGAGAGAAAGATTTTGCGGAAGATTTACGGTCCTTTACGCGTTGGCGACGGCGAGTACCGCAGACGATGGAACGATGAGCTGTATGAGCTTTACAACGATATGGACATAGTGCAGCGAATTAAAATACAGCGGCTCTGCTGGCTTGGTCATGTCGTTCGAATGGACACCGACGCTCCAGCTCTGAAAGTATTCAACTCGGAACCCGCTGGTGGTAGCAGAGGAAGAGGGAGGCCCCACTGCGATGGAAAGATCAGGTGGAGAAGGACTTGGCTTCACTTGGCGTTTCCAATTGGCGTCAGTTGGCACAGAGGAGAAACGACTGGCGTGCTTTGCTGAACTCGGCCAAAATCGCTTAGGCGGTTACAGCGCCA
>NW_023475363.1:0-3251 GCF_013731165.1 Rhagoletis pomonella
CTACTCACGTTAAAAACGGAGGATGAACGAACACCACCGCAAAGCGTTCTGTCTTGCAAATACAGCCACCACAAGTGAACGATGCTTATAACAGCTCATACTGATATTGACTTCGGCAAATCTATACTCTGAATGATCGTGCACGAAACCAGCAACCGCCGTATTTGATCGACAGCCATAAGCACGATACTGCATTTGGACGGTTGCCGAAAGCATGACAGCTTATGTGAAAGACTGGCGAAGGCAAGATGCCGCAGTTAGCTAACTTGATTTGTTGCAAAAGTCAAACCGCCGCCTTTGGTTTGTTGCTGAAGGCGCGTTTGACGTGTTGCCGAAGTGATGATACTGTAGTTCAAAAACTTTCAAAGAAACTTGCTTGTTTGAAATGAAGCATTGATATGTACATACATACATACGTACGTATGCACATTCCTCACAACTAGCCAGCAGTGAGCAATGCAATTGGATGGTAGACGCGCTATAAATACATACATACATGCATACGAGACGATAAATTACCCTTTACCACATTGGTCGTCATTTCAGCAACAAGTCAGATGATTTTCAGCAACAAGTCAGATGATTTTCAGCAACAAGTCAAATGGCTTTCAGCAACAAGTCAGATGATTTTCAGCAACAGGTCAAACGACTTCTGCAACAAATGATGACTCTCATGCTTTCGGAGCCGTTCAACTGCCATGTTTGCTGGTTTCGTGCACGATCATTCAGAGTACAGATTTGCCGAAGTCAATATCAGTATGAGCAGTTATAAGCATCGTTCACTTGTGGTGGCTGTATTTGCAAGACAGCACGCAATGCGCTCGTGTTCAGTCATCCTCTAATTTCGTTTAGGTATCGATACTACTAAGCCAACGCCGCTGCTCAGTCATACAAAGCAGCGGTATTGAATGAGTATGAACAGTTGACGATCAACCAATGCCATTCCCTGATCTGCATGCTAAGTGGGAAATAAAACCGTTTGTTATGTTATTAAAAATCAACGCGAACTCTTAGTGACTTACAACTTGCACTTTATTATACTAAAATTTAGTAATCTATAAAAGTGCATACCCAAAATTTTTATAAAAACTAAAAACAAAAAAAATACTTTTGGTAACATTTTTTTTTTATAACATTTCAAGTTATTACTTTTTAATTTATTTTTTGTTTTAGGAGAACCCTACAATTGTTTTTAACTAGTTTTTATTATGAAACTTTTATTAGCTGGAACAGGAGAATCGGTCTTCTTTAAAATTGGCGCAATTTCTGCATTTTGCACTAAAAAATTTAATACAAACAAATAAAAATTCGAAAATTGGGCTCAACTAGTCTCTTGCAGATTTTATTAGCTTTCATTTAAACAAATAATTAATCAAATCGGTTCCATTATTGACCACTGTGCAGCGGTCGTCCCTCGGCAGGCAATGTCAAACCTCCGAGTGCATTTCTGCCGTGAAAAACAGCTTCTCATAAAAATACAATCGCCGTTCGGAGTCGGCGTAAAACTGTAGGTCCCTTCTCTTTGTGTGACAACATCAAGAGGAGAAGAATCGGTGGAGAAGCTCGGCCAAACACTAGCATATGTGTAAGCGCCAATCTAAAAAAAAAAAGCTTAAGTGAAGCCATGTTAAAAACCACTTTCAAACTTGACAAGCATCGTCAAAAATTTAAAAGCCAAAGCAGGAGTGGATAAAACTGTCGTATTGTGGAATACTTTAATCTATATTCACGACTGATAATAACATTATTATCTTACATAATCAAAAAAATAGACAATATTGATGCAAGCGATAATGGAGAAAACGACTTCCTAATTGGTAAGTTTCATTAATTTAATACATATAAAGAAAAGTGCACTTAATTTTAACTACAGAGAAAACACTGCGCAATTTCTCGAAATCAACGTTGCCTAATCGGGAGCACGTTCTGCGTCGGCTAATTCACCTTCGTTTAGAAGATAATTTTACAGTGAATGAAATTATTATTGTGAACGATACGGCCGAAAGGGCAATAAGTATGGCAACAAAGTTAAATCAAAAAATAACCACTTCCGAAAACGAGAAACAGATGGTTTTTCAACTCGTAAAGCTCAGTTAGTCCACGACGTAGCGTAAACGTAGGTTGACGTACGTAGCAGCATATAAAATTTACTGTTGATAGAGAGAGAGAAGCAACGGCAACGGTGGTGAGTTTTCGTTAACACGCGAATCCCATAATCTAGATCGTGTCTGCGTCAACCTACGTCTACGCTACGTCGTTGACTGTGCGCTTGTAGAGGCGCATCAGAAAGTGTTTCCCTACCTAGCATCCAAAAACGACATTGTTAAAAATTTCAATAAAATTTAAAGTATGTATGTCAGACATGGCTTTACGTAAATCTTATTTATTAGTTCAAATATAATTTTATTTGAAATCTGTCAACTTTTTTTATGACTACATTACATTAGCTAAATTTGAAGTATTTTAGTTTTGGAAAAATTACTACTATCTGGAAAATCCTAACGAATAAATTTTAAAATTCCTCGAAAAATAGTACCAAATTGTCAATTTAGGCCATGTGCGTAATTTTTTGGTTAGTTGTATTAAAAAACTGAGTACGCCATTCGCTTTAGCGGCTTATTCTTAATGAGGTTGGATATATTTTTTTTCTTGCTTGTGTAAGATGAATGTGTTTTCATATAAGGATCTAAAGTTATAGCAAAACAGTCTTATAAATCGCGGTTTTCGGAGTAGCTCATTCAGTTTTTGCAGTAATGAAATTTTTTCCCCATTTTGTTAGGTCTTTAGCGTCCTATTTTCATATTCTGCTGCCGGAGGGAGAATCTGAAATACTTTAGCAAAATAAGTCATCTAATGCACATATGTCTTAAATAAAGCGCACATTTTTAGTCATTCCTATATAATAAAGAAGTTCACTGAATATTGTAAGTAGTATTCTTCTTCTTGATTTTTAATGTATGTAGGAAGAAAATACTCATATATGTAATTATGCTTGCTAATGGAATATATGATCATTTCTTCCTTTATTTTTGTACAGAATTGAACATAAATATCATAGATTTATTTAAGTTTACATTTTGTAGTACATTAAAGAAAATGTCTGATAATCAAGTGTTCGTTGCTGAGCAGATTGCTAACGGTATTTACACCTTGTCACATCGACACAAGGGCACAAGTTTTGTGTGGAATATCCTGCAGTGAAACCCCAAACTAGTCAGGAAAAATGCTAGTTTACAACTATAATTTCCTGA
>NW_023475364.1:0-3251 GCF_013731165.1 Rhagoletis pomonella
AATTACTGATTTGTTGTAATGGCATGACACCAAATTAGGCCAAAAAAGGGAAGATCTCATGCTGCCTTTTGGATGGTAAAATTTGTTTTTGTAAGCGCTCCTAGTTATGTAATTCCGTGTTAATAGTCCCAGTTGTAACAAAGGACATACCACAACTACATTTGCCTACCATACTAAAAATTTCGTAGGAAACTTTTTTTTGGTTTTGTACTTCTCTTGGATATTGTGACATAAAAATCGCCACCCGAAAGCTGCGAAAAGCCATCCAGTACATATGTCTCACCGTCCGTAATGCAGTAATTAAAATTCTGCATGAAATCACAGTGAAGTCAGTCGTTTTTTGCTTCGATGTTGTTTTCTGAATTTATATCTAAAACTCTCGGGGCTTTGTATGGCCTTAGCCCTTCCTCTTTTTTAACTTTCCTATCGCCTGAGAACATTGTACTATTTCCGCTACTTTTCTTCCCGGTATTTAAGGATTTCTCTTAGAAAGTGCTAAGATATTTTTACTCTCATTCGGGGTTTTGAAAGCTTTTGCTTTGTCAGTTCGTTTTGTTCTATTAATAGCTAGACGTTCGCTATAGATTTAATAACTCGCGAAACGGTATTCCTTGACACGTAGCTGTTTTAGCAATGGTTTCAAAAGTCTAATTTGGATTTTCCTTAAAAAAATGTCACAATTATTTATTAATTTTCGTAAATTTATCAGAGGTATCTGATTTTTAACAAGTAATTTTTAGCAAAAAAAACCGACTTCAACTCTCATAAAAAAATATATATATATATATCTCATGATACACTGATCGGATCTTAACGTATGGGACCACCTCTGAGACACTACCTTTCCGATGCAAAAAGAATTATCGAAATCGGTTGACGTGGTCCAAAGTTATGCGGTAACATACATAAAAAAAAAAAAAATATTCCGACGAACTGATAACCTCCTCCTTTTTTGGAAGTCGGTTAAAAAAGAAAAGCGTTTTCATTTGAAAAGTTTTACAAGTAAAAATGCCAGCACTAATTTCATCGTGCAAAACCCTTAAGTAAAAATTGAATTCTAAATTAATAATTTTTTGGCTTTTCATACAAATTCCTAAAAATTCTAAAATATACATTTCAACATTAATAAAATCTCGACGTGCTAGTAAAAACCCCAAAGATTCATTTTAATTTAACATACCTAGATATTCAAAAAACGAGCATCATTATTGGACGGGGAAACTAGGGACACGAATTTCGATACGATACGATACCATATCGATACTTTTGGCATTCGATACCGACATTTTTTACTCGATAGTTTTAAAACGATATTTTTTGAAATCGAGTACCAGAACCCTAGTATCGTATCGAATGTCATAAACTCAAATTACAAAGATAATGTGATTATCAATTCTTGCCGATATAAATTGGGCTTTAAAGAACAGAAATTTTTTACTATCGTTAGGATTGCATATGGCGGTATTTGAACACGCTGTCTCGCTGTTTTAAGTAAACACCTCAATCTCTACGTGATGTAATAATAATAGTAGATCGGCGCTTACACAATATGTTAGTGTTTGGCCGAGCTTCTCCTTCGATTTGTTGAGTGCGCCTTCATGTTGTGCCACAAAGGGCGTCCCTAATGTTTTACGCGGATTCTGAACGCCGATTGTATTTTTTATGAGAAGCTGTTTTTCATGGCAGAAATACGCCGGAGGTTTCTAATCACTACCCCGTAGCGGCCTACATACGACATTAATATTCAGATTTTATTTTTTATTTTTTATTTTGGTATCGATATTTGGTATGTCGAGTCTCTTTATTCCGATATTAATGGGTACCCGATATTTTTACAGCGATACTTTAAATGAGTACCATATCGATACTTTCGGTTCGATATCATTTCCCTAGGGGAAACAAAATTTAAATTTCGCAGGCCTGTGCAATTGAGAGCGACGAGATATAAGCCATTGCATGTTAGTGAGTTTAAGTCCTAGGGCATTTCGTTTTGTAAAAATATGCGTTCTCTAGGTTAACTTTCTATCGAGGTAGATACCAAACTATTTACAGCGTGGCGATTGTTAATTTTCCACAGATTTTACTTTAGTTGTGTTAAATAGTTTTTAAACTTTAATCCTTATTTACATTTGCCAGCAGTGTAAACTTTGAGAGAAAAGTTCATTTGGCACGCAGTCGTCAATTAATTTATTCCATATCTTCTGTAACCATAGGCTAATTTTCTCCATTTTGAGTCCCTTATACTCCCCCTTCTGTCCAACCTTAGGCCTCATACTCAAAAATCGAATAGACTCGGAACTGGTGACTAGGACGGCCATTCATTCGACCAACCTTATACAGTTTTTTTCTTTTTTGTACTTTTTTTATACAAAGCCTAAGAAAAAATACACCTGAAAAAGACTTGCGTGTCAAATGAACTTTTCTCTCAAAGTTTACACTGCTGGCAAATGCAAATAAGGATTAAAATTTAAAAACTAATTAATACAACTAAAGTAAAATCTGTGGAAAATTAACAATAAAATAGTTGGATGCGAATGCGGATGTCAAGTATTTTGACCAAACAAAATTGAGCATAATGGCGAGATTGCGGTTTAATCAGCGCTTACAGGCCAAACCAGATGTGTCAGGTTTTTCTAAAACTTTTTTAAAAAGAATTCTTCATTCTCATTCCTTTGGCTGTTTCAGAAGTTGGAGAACCTGTAACGTCATTAGCGTTTTTCGATTTTAGTTTTTGTAATTCATTTTTAATACTTTCTTTGAAGAATTTGTGCTTGTAGAGAGCTAAATAGGTGGATATGGAAAATAAATTATTATTTTCCAGGAATGAAAATTTTGAACAAAATTCTGTTTTCAAAGTCGTAGCTGCCAGCCGAATCGGATCCGAATATTGTTATTTTTTAGAAAGAGCAGCCCGTTTTTTTTATAAGTATTTGAAATATTGGAATTACGGATGATGAGTGTCTCAGATAGTTACGAAATTCTTATCTAATTAAAGGTCAGACCTATAGCTTTTTAGTTACTTGAGCATCGATTCTCTATATAGCCAGACTGCTGGAAGTCCCTATTAAAGGAGCTTACTGTTTGACTTTACATAGCAAAGAAGGGAGACGTAGGGGGACAGTTTTACCACAGAAGTTTTTAGCCAAGGATCTAGTGTATATATGTACGTATGAAAGAAAGTATTGCCCGACAAGTAGACAAAATTACTGTTTTTAAAATTTTTGCTAGAAATAAATTCCCCAAAGAGCCCT
>NW_023475365.1:0-3251 GCF_013731165.1 Rhagoletis pomonella
GGGATTTCCCAAATATACTCGGGCTCGTATCGCTGGATTGTTAAATAAATGCTAACGATGACCGAATTGTAATACAATTAACTTTATTGTGCAACAAACAATTTACAATACTTGCTAATACAGTAAAAACACTTTACAATACTTGTTAAAGCAATAACAACGCTTTACTACTTGTTAACACAATTAAACTTATAGCTTGCTTATTCGCAACTCAATTCTCCGCTCACTTTACTTGTAGCTTGCTGTCTTGTAACTCACTCACCTCGTGGTGGCGGCGCCCTTATATACCTGCGCTGGCACTTGTGGCAACTCTAGAACATTCTGAAGTTTATCGCTCATTCTCTTTCTCTCGCTGTTCGCAGTGTTCATCCAACTTGACGTTTCTCTTTGTGGAACATTCTACGTCATTCTTCGAACATTCTGCCTATTTCTCGTTGTTCGCTTTGTGTTGCCGCAGTATTCGCCACACTGCCCTCCACCTAAGTCTGATCGTCCCGATCAGACACACTTGCCGCTCCAACCGCTGCAAGTCTTTCCAAGTGGACCACTTTCATCTTGGTCCTCGGTCTCCCCATTGTCTGGATTCGATGCACTGCGTCCTTCAGCCGCTTGTCAGTCTTCAACGGATCTTTCCAGTCAAGTCTTTGCTTGGAGGTAAAGCTTTTCTTCTGCTGCGACATGTACAACCACAGTGCGTTACTGGACATTGCTTCCGGCTTATCTCCGGGAGTGCACCATCTCACATGGTCGTGCTTCTGCCGGCCACTGGTGGTGACCAGACCATGTCTCTTCTCGTGGGCACCCTTTTCGGATCTATGCCGCATCATCTGTCCCTGACACCCTGACTCCCGCCTTCGCGCTGCACTGCCTTTAGCACATCTTGCTACATCCGGATCCTTACGCTGAAGCTTCCGCCGTCGTTTCGTATCTCGCTCTTCCGCCGATGCTAACTTCATTGACCGGACATGTATAATCTCACCCTTGGCTTCCGGCTTAACTGCTCGCTTTTGCCGACCACCTTTTTCAGGACACTTCAAAGCGCGCCTACTTCTACCACAGCCGCTTCCATTTCCGGCCACCGGCGTATCACCATTGCAACGTGGTTCAGTGGCTTTCCTCCTGCCGGAAACACTGCCTGGCTCGCCATGACCACTTCCTTGTTGCGACCTCTTCTTCACTGAGCTAGCGGAACCGTCACGCTTTTCCTGTATCAGTGAACCGCTTCCTTCTCCTGATAAAACCACTCCGTCTCCATCACTGCCAACCTCCGCCCAACTAACCGCTTCCGTTTCTGGTGGAATTGTCGACACTTCCTCTAAGACTAACCGTCTACTGCAGTACTGGCTGTCGTAACCAACCCTAAGTGGCACTTCCCTGTGACGATCTGTCAGGATCATTCTCTGGAGGTCAATCTTCATGCCTTGGCCAAGTAAGAAATCCACGCCGATGATGACTTCATCCACAATGTCTGCCACTATAAACTTAGTGTACGAGGCCCAATCGTCGATTATTACCTCGCATGGTACTTCTCCTAATACTTGGGTGCATTCACCAGTTGCAGTCTGCAGCTTTGCTCCAGGTAGTGGCTTCACATAAAAAGTGGCCAAATCCGGTCGAATAATGGAATGTGTCGCTCCAGTATCCACTGTCAGTACTCTCTCCTGCCCATTCACACATCCACCAATAGTGAGGTTGCTCGCATTCCGGCCAATTTGTGAGACGGAGATTATGGGCCCTTCAACTTCTGGAGCCAGCACGCGGCCCTTCCTGCTGGCACGTTTTAGTTTAACGACTGATTGGAGTTGGATTCGTCTCCCTCAGCCCTGCGTTTGCGTCCTGCTGAATTGTTGAGACCATTGGAACTTGCGCTGCAATCGCGGGCGAAGTGGCCTGACTTTCCACATTTAAAACATTTGCCAGAACCATGCTTTTTCTCGCCCAGCAGTTGGATAATCTTCTTCAGCATTTCATTTGTCTCGTCCGGTGTTTCCACTTCCACGCGATGTGCTTTGTAGGCTGGTCTACTTAGGAGCGCCGCCGTTTCACGCGTCTGAGCATACGAGACAGTTTCAGCAAATGTTGGCTTGGGATTCGCGTACGTCTCTCGCTTGGTATACACGTCCCGCATTCCGTTGATGAACCTCTGGATTTTTACTCTTTCGAGGTGCTCACCAGATGCATCTCCAATTGCCAAATGAGCCAACCTTTCGATCTCGGAAGCGAATTCCTGTAAAGTCTCGTTGGATTTCTGGCAGCGATTCTCCAGCTCCATCTGGTAAATCTGTCTCCTGTGCTCGCTACCATAACGTCTTTCCACTGCACCCATTAACGCATCGTAACTGTTCCTTTCACAATCAGGAATAGTCTGCAAGATTTCCGCTGCAGGTCCTTTTAATGCAACGAACAGTGCAGCGGATTTATCCTCCATGCTCCAGTGATTTGCTGTAGCTGTCTTCTCAAACTGGAGCTTAAAGACTTGGAAAGGAATCGTGCCGTCAAAGGATGGAGTCTTTACCTTGGGCGCGCTGGTCGAAGAAGGTGGGCGATTCAACTGCATATCTCGGAGGCGACCTTCCAACTCTTCTACCTTAGCCTCGACTTTCTCCTGAATTAGCTCTTCGATTTTATCTTGTCGTTCCTCGATTTTAACCTGTCTCTCTCTGAGTTCCGCGTTATCTTTAAATAAATTCTCTTGTAGCTGAGTAATCTTTTCATCTAGCTGCGATGACATGTACGTTTTCTGTGCCTCCAGCTGCGAGGACATGCGTGTTTCCTGCACTTGCAGCTGGGATGAAATCTGTGATGACATCTGTGACATGGCAGCCAATAACGTGTTCATGTCCATAGCTGTTGATGAACTTGGAGACTTTTGCTGTTCTTCAACCTTCCCGGATGTCTGCTGCACATCCTTCGACGAACAAGCAGCCTCATCCTTCTGTTCGTCCTTTGCGGATGCATCGTCGGATTTACCCTGGAAGTCGTATTTGTCCACGTCGATGCCTTCAGCTTCCATAGCCTCCCGCAAACGGGATAATAATTCCACTTTTCTTCCGGAGGTGGCCAAATTACGCTTTTCCAACTCCTGTTTCAGTTCCTCAATCTTTAAGTCCTGAATTTTCGCCATTTTCAGTAGTTTATCCTTCGGGATTTATTTAACAATCCCACTTCTGACACCAATTGTTACGATTATCCTCGAAACCTTGTGGGATTTCCCAAATATACTCGGGCTCGTATCGCTGGATTGTTAAATA
>NW_023475366.1:0-3251 GCF_013731165.1 Rhagoletis pomonella
TTTTTACTGTATTAGCAAGTATTGTAAATTGTTTGTTGAACAATAAAGTTAATTGTACTACAATTTGGTCATCGTTAGCATTTATTTAACAATCCAGCGATACGAACCGGAAGATTTGGGAAATCCGGACGAGGGTTCAAGGATAATCGTAACAATTGGTGTCAGAAGTGGGATTGTTAAATAAATCCCGAAGGATAAACTACTGAAAATGGCAAAAATTCAGAATCTAAAGATTGAGGAACTCAAGCAGGAGTTGGAGAAACGAAATTTAGCAACCTCCGGAAGAAAAGTGGAGTTGCTATCACGGTTGCGAGAGGCTATGGAAAAGGAAGGCATCGACGTTGACAAACACGACTTCCATCATGAGGACGACGAGGCATCCTTGAAGGACAAAGACAAGGAAGAGGTTGCTGGTTCATCGGATGATGTGGAACAGACATCAGCGAAGCTTGAAGAGCAGGGAAAGGCTCCTTGTGCGTCAACGGCTATAGACATGAACATGTTATTGGGTGCCATATCACAGATTTCATCCCAGCTGCAAGTGCAGGAAACACGCATGTCCTCGCAGCTGGAAGCACAGAAAACGTACATGTCATCGCAGCTAGATGAAAAGATTACTCAGCTACAAGAGAATTTATTTAAAGATAACGCGGAACTCAGAGAGAGACAGGATAAAATCGAGGAACGACAAGATAAAATCGAAGAGCTAATTCAGGAGAAAGTCGAGGCTAAGGTAGAAGAGTTGGAAGGTCGCCTCCGAGATATGCAGTTGAATCGCCCACCTTCTTCGACCAGCGCGCCCAAGGTAAAGACTCCATCCTTTGACGGCACGATTCCTTTCCAAGTCTTTAAGCTCCAGTTTGAGAAGACAGCTACAGCAAATCACTGGAGCATGGAGGATAAATCCGCTGCACTGTTCGTTGCATTAAAAGGACCTGCAGCGGAAATCTTGCAGACTATTCCTGATTGTGAAAGGAACAGTTACGATGCGTTAATGGGTGCAGTGGAAAGACGTTATGGTAGCGAACACAGGAGACAGATTTACCAGATGGAGCTGGAAAATCGCTGCCAGAAATCCAATGAGACTCTACAGGAATTCGCCTCCGAGGTTGAAAGGTTGGCTCATTTGGCAATTGGAGATGCATCTGGTGAGCACCTCGAAAGAGTAAAAATCCAGAGGTTCATCAACGGAATGCGGGACGTGTATACCAAGCGCGAGACGTATGCAAATCCAAAGCCAACATTTGCTGAAACGGTCTCGTATGCTCAGACACGTGAAACGGCAGCGCTCCTAAGTAGACCAGCCTACAAAGCCCATCGAGTAGAAGTGGAAACACCTGACGTGATGAACGAGATCCTGAAAACACTCAAGTCGATGGCAGGGAAGAATACTCCTGGTACAACCGAGAGGAAGGATGGTGCTAGAAAATGTTTTAGCTGCGGAAAACCAGGCCACTTCGCACGCGAATGTAAGACGGGTTCCAACAGGTCAAACAGTTCAGCAGTACGTAAACGCAGGACTGAGGATGACGAGCCCAACTCCGACCAGTCGTTAAACTAAAACGAGCCAGCAGCAAGGGGCGCACGCTGGCTCCCGCAATTAAATGCCCCATAATCTCTGTCTCGCGAATTGGCAGAAAGGCGAGCAACGTTACTGTTGGTGGATATGTGGACGGACATGAGCGAGTACTAACTGTGGATACGGGCGCATCACATTCCATTATTCGACCTGATGTGACTACTTTTTATGTGAAGCCACTACCTGGAGCAAAGCTGCAGACTGCAACTGGTGAGCGAACCCAAGTGTTAGGAGAAGTACTATGCGAGGTAATAATCGACGGGTTGGCCTCGTACACGAAGTTTATTGTCGCAGACATTGTGGATGAAGTCATCATCGGCGTGGATTTCCTACTTGGGCAAGGCATGAAGATTGACCTCCAGGGAATGATCCTAACCTATGGCGACAGGAAAGTGCCACTTAGGGTTGGTTACGACAACCAGTGCTTCAGCAGACGGTTGGTCTTAGAGGAAGTGCCGAAGATTCCACCAGAAACGGAAGCGGTTAGTTGGGCGGAGGTTGGCAGTGATGGAAACGGAGTGGTTTCGTCAGGAGAAGGAAGCGGTTCACCGATACAGGAAAAGCGTGACGGTTCCGCTAGCTCAGTGAAGAAAAGGTCGCAACAAGGTAGTGGTCATGGCGAGCCAGGCAGTGTATCCGGCAGGAGGAAGGCCACTGAACCACGTTGCAATGGTGATACGCCGGTGGCCGGAAATGGAAGCGGCTGTGGTAGCAGTAGGCGCGGTTTGAAGTGTCCTGAAAAAGGTGGTCGGCAAAAGCGAGCAGTTAAGCCGGAAGCCAAGGGTGAGATTATACATGTCCGGTCAATGAAGTTAGCATCGGCGGAAGAGCGAGATACGAAACGACGGCGGAAGCTTCAGCGTAAGGATCCGGATGTAACAAGATGTGCTGAAGGCAGTGCAGCACGAAGGCGGGAGTCTGGGTGTCATGGACAGATGATGCGGCATAGATCTGGCGAAAAGGGTGCCCATGAGAAGAGACATGGTCTGGTCACCACCAGTGGCCGGCAGAAGCACGACCATGTGAGATGGTGCACCACCGGAGATAAGCTGGAAGCAATGTCCAGTAACGCATCGAGCCGAGAAGAGCTACAGGAAGGTGATTCGGTGTTGCTGCACATGCCGCAGCAGAAGAAAAGCTTCAACTCCAAGCAAAGACGTGACTGGAAAGATTCGAAGATTGACAAGCGGCTGAAGGACGCAGTGCATCAAATCCAGACAATGGGGAGACCGAGGACCAAGATGAAAGTGGTCCACTTGGAAAGACTTGCAGCGGTTGGAGCGGCAAGTGTGTCTGATCGGGACGATCAGACTTAGGTGGAGGGCAGTGTGGCGAATACTGCGGCAACACAAAGCGAACAACGAGAAATAGGCAGAATGTTCGAAGAATGACGTAGAATGTTCTACAAAGAGAAACGTCAAGTTGGATGAACACTGCGAACAGCGAGAGAAAGAGAATGAGCGATAAACTTCAGAATGTTCTAGAGTTGCCATAAGTGCCAGCGCAGGTATATAAGGGCGCCGCCAACGCGAAGGTGAGTTAGTTACAAGTCAGCAAGCTACAAGTAAAGTGAGCGGAGAATTGAGTTGCGAATAAGCAAGCTATAAGTTTAATTGTGTTAACAAGTAGTAAAGCGTTGTTTATGCTTTGACAAGTATTGTAAAGTGTTTTT
>NW_023475367.1:0-3250 GCF_013731165.1 Rhagoletis pomonella
AGTTTAATAGCTTCAATGCGAATGAATACAAAGTATAATATGTATAACGAAAGTTATAAAGCTTAAAGTTAAATAGATAATGTTATACATTGGCGTTGCCATATTTTAACACTCCTCCTCAACGCTAATGTATTGCTTACAATTTTTTTTTTTTTTTTTTTTGTCATTCTAAACCTAAACCTTTAGTAAACTTCATGTTTTTGTTCTTGCATAAGTTCTTTGTTAAGACATCAGCAACCATTTCATTAGTTGGGGTATATTTAACATTAATTTCATTATTTTTTATTACATCTCTAATGAAGTGGTGCTTTATGTCTATGTGCTTACTTCTGCCGTGAAACATAGGGTTTTTAGATAAATTTTGCGCACTCAAGTTATCCCCGTATATAGTAGTCGGCGAATGTTGTTCACAACCAATCTCCTTTAATAGATTTCGTAGGAACAACGCTTCCTTTACTCCATCTGCGAGTGCAACATATTCGGCCTCAGTGCTACTTAGTGCCACCGTTTGTTGTTTTTTCGACTGCCAAGCGAATGCACTGCCGCCGAGAAAGAACGCATATCCAGAAAAGGATTTTCGGTCAATCAAATCGTTGCCCCAGTCTGCATCGGCGAACCCTTCAACTGATTTTCCAGATGCGCTATAATATAGGCGCAGATCTTTAGTAGCCGCTAAATACCTCAAAATGTGTTTTATTCCGGCTTCATGTTCAATGTGCGGGTCCGAATTGCGTTGAGCTAATTTGCATACTGAATGCATTATATCCGGACGTGTGCATACAGCCAAGTACATTAATTCCCCAATCATGGATTGATACTCTACCGCATCGACTCGTTTACATGTACTGCTTTTGCATCCTACAGTAAAGCCTGCATCCAAAGGCGTTGCCGCTGGTCTACACTGTTGCATTCCCCGCCGTTCCAACATATCTTTTATGTACTGAGATTGACTTATATTTATTGAGCCAAGATCCCCATCGCGCTCAACTTTTATACCCAGAAAATAGCGTAGCTCACCTTTGTCAACACACTCAAAGCTATTTGAGATTTGTTCTTTTACATTATTTAAATCTGCTATAGTTTTGCAAGCAATGATGAGGTCATCAACATACACAGCGATGAGCGAAATATTACCCTTTATATTCTTCTTATACAGACAAGGTTCGTTTATGCAGGATTCATAACCAATGGATTTAAGCACACTATCTAATTTTGCGTTCCATTCGCGACCAGACTGCTTTAATCCGTAAATCGCCTTTTTCAAGCGTAATACGCCATCAGGGTTATGTTCGTCAATAAAACCGTCCGGTTGCCGCATATATACTACCTCGTTAAGTTCGCTGTTTAAATAAGCCGTACACACATCCATTTGGTGCACAAAAAGTTTCCACTCGACTGCTAAAGCTAGAACCATACGAATAGTTGAGTAGCGAACTACAGGCGAATAAGTCTCTTTGTAATTTACGCCCAACTGTTGATTGCAACCTTTTGCGACCAATCTACATTTAAACCTTTCTACAGTCCCATCATCGTTACGTTTTACGCTGAAAACTCACCTACAGCCAATCGCTCGTTGCCCTTTTGGCAAACTCTCAAGAGTCCACGTTTCATTTTTTATCAACGACGCGTATTCTTTGTTCATGGCATTAGTCCACTCCTTAGCGTACCTACTTTGCAATGCTTCAGTAACTGTCTGCGGAATTTCAATACTGCTCGAATCTTTCATTACGTTCAAGACATTTCGCATTTTCTTTGGTCTTCCTGGCCTTCCAGTCCGCACGTACTTTGGTCTACCACTACCAAACCGCACGTCTTGCTCCTCCTCTAACGAAGCTTCGCCATCAATATTCTCTACTTCATTTTCATCGTATTCTAACTCATCGTCTTCGCGACCACGCTTTTGTCCAATTGCTACGCTTTCATTTACTTCTCCCTCATTCATTGGTTTATCAAGCATAAGAGATTCTGGTGTAATTTCGATTGAATCCGTCGTAGAACTCTCTTCGCCAGTTAACGACTCAACAAACAGCACATCACGAGCCTCAACAATTCGCCTACCCTGTGAGTCGTAAAGTCGATACGCTTTAGATGTGAGTGAGTATCCAACCATCTTGTATTCTTTCCCTTTCGCTTTTAATTTGTTACTCTGTGTTTTGTCTAAGCAAATCGCTGTCGACCCGAATACCCTTAAATGGTCAATCGACGGCTTACGACCAGTCTACGCTTCATACGGTGTGACTCTATCTAATGCCTTCGTCGGCGATCGGTTTCGTATATACACTGCTGTAGCTGCTGCTTCTGCCCATAGCATTTCGGAAACACTCGCATATGTCATCATAGTTCTGGCCATTTCTACAATCGTTCTATTCATCCTCTCCGCTACCCCATTCTGCTGTGGGGAGTACGGAACCGTGAGCTGTCTCTTTATACCAAAATGCTTGAAAAGCTCATCGAACTTCTTATTGACGAACTCAAGTCCGTTATCGCTTCTCACTACTTTTATTTTTCTGTCTGTTTGTCGCTCAACCAAATTCTTAAATATTATAAACTTATCAAAAACCTCATCTTTACTTTTAATGAAATAAATAAATGTCCTGCGAGATTTATCGTCTATAAAGGTAACAAAGTACCTAGCACCACCTAATGACACAGTTCGGAACGGACCACAAACGTCCGTGTGAATCACTTCAAGCAAATCTTTAGCGCGCTCAGTAGCCTTCTGTGGGAAAGACTTGGTATGTATTTTGCATTTCATGCATGTTGTACATGAGATAGGTTTCGTAAACTTAATATTTTCAAGACCACGAACCATTTTCTTTGATGCAAGTTCCTGTAAACTTCCATAGTTTAAATGCCCGTATCTTGCATGCCATTTTCCGCATTCATTGCTATACATGTTAAAGCATTTATTTATCTCATTATTTGTAATAAATAATCCACCACTTGGTCTAGCTTTTAAAATTACTTCTCGATTTTCTTCATATACAACAGCCATCGATGGCGAAAACTTCACACAAAAACCTTTTTCTACAGCCTTGCTTACCGATATGAAGTTTCCACCCATTTCAGGTACAAACAAAACATCTTTCAATAATATGTCACCTTCATTTGCCCTTAATTCCACATCACCTCTTCCTTCTGCATACATGTAGTTACCTCCAGCAAGTGTCACTCTCTCTTTTCGCTCCTCAAATGTTGTGAAGATATCACGATCACAGCACATATGCGCTGTAGCTCCGCTGTCTAAACA
>NW_023475368.1:0-3250 GCF_013731165.1 Rhagoletis pomonella
GTTCAAACAGATTATACCAGAGTTGTATTACCTGCTGCTACATATAGGAAAGTACTCGCTATGCTGCACGATGGGCACTGGGGCAAGGGTCGTATGAAACAAATGGCAAGACGATACGTGTGGTTTCCAGGTATAGACGCGGAAATATACAAGTTGCGTAATGAGTGTAGTATTTGCCAAGCCAATGCAAGTCATCCAAAGCGGGAATTTTCCCCTTGGCCTCAGCCCACAAAACCTTGGGAGAGGATACATTTGGATTTTGCAGGGCCATTTTACAATCACATGTGGCTTATTATCGTCGACGCATATTCCAATTTCCCATATACCGTGAAGCTATCAGCAGCAACTACGATGACCACCATAGCAGCACTCCAGCGAATTCTGTCGGTGGAAGGCCTGCCGAATACTATCGTCACTGATAACGGAGCACAGTTCACATCATCGGAATTCAAACAGTTTTGTAAGAACAATAGCATTGATCATCTTACCACAGCACCGTTCCATCCTTCATCAAATGGATTGGCGGAAAGGTATGTACGCACATTCAAGCAAGCATTCAAAAAGATTATGATGGAAGAAGGCAACGCGGAAAGAGCATTGTACAAGTATCTGGCTACATATCGAAGTACACCGAATCCTAGAAATAGTAAATCACCTGCGGAAATGTTGCATGGTCGACAGCCGAGAACCATCTTGTCTGCATTGTTTCCTACCTCAACAACGCCACATGCAACAAAGAGTAAGTTCACCATAGGAAATTCAGTTTGGATTCGCTCCTACTCTGGACCCCGTTGGATCCAGGGGAAGATTAGCAAAGTGCAGGGTAACCGAATGTACGTCGTCGAATCTGGAAGTGTGGCTAATAGGCGCCACCAAGATCAAATACGCGCTTATACTGGGAGGAGTAGATTGGAAGAAAGCGATCCGGTTGACATTGACCTGCAAGCAACGGACGAAATTTCAAGGGGTGAAAACGAAATTCCTACCAATCATCAACGAAATAAAACCATTGGGCACCCCACTTCGCCGGTCGGAACGAATTAGAGCTAAGACTGTTCGATTTGATCTTTCAAGTTATAATTAAAAGTACTAACTACCACTAACTACTTAAGTAACATTTACTTTTTTAAACGGATTTTGAGAAAAATATTTTTGAATTACGTGAAGGGGAATGTAGGAATGTATTGATTTTGCAAAGACTACCATGCAGTAGTTTACTAACAATTTAGTTGGATCTGGTAACACTAGTCACACTGTCACTTGATCACTATTTTCCTTTTGACCTGACCTTCTCCTTCGTTTGTGAGACACACACATTTTCTTGTAACTTAGAATTAAAATAAATGAATTATTGAAATCCAGAAACATCTCGTTCAAATTGCATCAGAAATTTAACATTGGCGACGAGAAAATGGACGAAAGGACGCTATTTTCGCTGTTGGTAAAATTTCAGGAATCGAACAAAGAATTTCTTGAAAAAATCTTGCAACAAAACTTGGCATCGTTGCAGCGCGTGCTAGGCACTGACTGCCACTCAAGTACTGCGCCGGTCTTTAGAAGCTTCAACAAAAATGTAGAAAAATGGTCTACATATGTCCAGCAATTAGAACATCATTTCATTGCCAACAATGTCACAGAGGACACTATGAAACGCGCGAGTCTTCTGTCCTGGATCGGTACGGAAACGTTCGAGCTGCTACAAAAGCTAAGCGACAATAACTTGGAAGGGAAGTCCTTCAGTGAGGTAAAATCGCTTCTAGATAGTCACTTTATTGATAAGCAGCATATTCTGGCGGCCCGATTTAAGTTTTATTCAATTAGAATGAAGCCCAGTCAAACTTATGTCGAATGGGTGGCTGAGTTGCGTGGTGCTGCGAGAGAGTGCATGTTCGAATGCGCTGCAGATGGGTGCCGTAAATCTTTTCTCGATAGTAACATAAGGGATATGATTATCATGCATACACCACATGATAAAGTGCGAAGTGCAGCTCTCCAAAAGCCTAACCCTACATTAGATGAAGTATTGCAAATAGCTACAGTGTACGAGTCGACAATCAAAACGTGCTTGGAGATTAAGGGTGAGGGGGACGCACCAGCCGTAAATGCCATTCACCGATCAAAACAACTCGAAAAGAAGCGGAACGGAGGACGAAGTAAATCGCGAAGCTCGTCAGTCAGCGGGAAGTCTTGCCCTAGTTGTGGATCTGCACACAACAGAGCGAACTGTTTCCATTACAAGAACAAAACGAAATGTCGGTCCTGCGGTAAGTTAGGGCATATTGCTTCAGTGTGTGTATCGCATTCTTCGGCACGATCGACCACCCCAAGTCAAAAAAAAAGAGAATGCAGACAATGTGAACGTCGTGAGTAATACGCTTTTCGAGAGTATAGGCGTCGCCGAGGTATCGTTAGCAAATACGGCTGCTGATAAAATTCTACTAAACATAGACATCAATGACAGAACGTTGGAATTTCAAGTAGACACAGGTGCTACGTGCTTGCTCATAGGCCTCCCTACATACCGCATATTAGGCGAACCGAGATGTGAACCCACTAACAAAATTCTGAAGGCGTACGGTGGGAACGTTTTACCCCTTGTAGGAACAACTAATGTGAAAGCTAAATGGAGAGATACGATCAAATCCTTACCACTGCTTGTTGTAAAATCTGAACGCGCAACCAATATTCTTGGGCTAGACTGGTTTAAAATGCTGAAATTTCAGGTAGACTTACAAGATAACGAAATTTCTGGTAACATGTGTAATACTTGTTCGTTCACGGAAGAGGCATCACAGCTAAATTTGCGCGTTTCTCTCAGGCAGTGTGTTAACCAGCACCCGGAAATATTCTTATCAAAGCTGGGAAACTGCAAAACGTTTAAGGCAAATATCTCTCTTCAGCCTAAGGCAAAACCGAAATTCTTTAAGCCTTACAATTTACCATTTGCTCTTCACGCTGATGTGAAAGCTGAAATTGAGCGACTTGTTAAAGCTGAAGTGTTGAAACCTATACGCGTGAGTGAATGGGCAGCGCCAATCGTAGTTGTGCGAAAGCCAAACGGTAAATTTCGAATTTGTGCTGATTTCAAAGTCGCTTTGAATTCCCAAATCCAAATCGACCGGTACCCGATACCCAGAATAGAAGAGTTGTTCCATAAGCTACAAGGTGGTAAATATTTCACAAAAATCGATCTAAGCGACGCATATTTGCAAGTCAATTTAACCGACGAGGCGAAAAAATTTACGGTTAT
>NW_023475369.1:0-3250 GCF_013731165.1 Rhagoletis pomonella
AAAACTTTATATTATATTATATTTTAAAATATTATACCACGCTTTTATAAATGGACTAAAAAGTAGAAAATAATATTTCTCAGTCCGATAGAATTTGTTTTGATAACTTTTGATTTTGAAATTTTAGCAAAAGTCATTATAAACAATTTATGAGATTGAAAACGAAAAACGTGGAGCGCATGCATTAGATTTAATTGACAAAAGTCAAACTACAAATTTGAGATCGATTTTAAGCGGGCGTTGTTCATATATCCACATACATACATATATTACCCTTCATATCAAGTCAAATCTTATACATGCGCCGCACGCTTTTCATTTTCAATCTCATAAATGGTTTATAGTGACTTTTGCTAAAACTTGAAAATCAAAAGTTATCAAAACAAATTCTATGGGACTCAGAAATATTATTTTCTACTTGTTAGTGCATTTATAAAAGGGTGACATATTAAAAAGTTTTTTTTTATTTTCTTCATTTTTTACTTTTTAGTCTTGTCTGTATAAAATTTTGCAATAGATATTAAAATAATTCAACTTGCAGTGAAAAGAGAACAGAAAACTATGCAAGCAAAATGTTTTGTGCTCACGTTGAGTATATACATACATACATATGTACATTAGACTACAAAATACATACATACAAAAAAAATCGGTACTGTTTTTCCATTGGAATTATAAAATCCATTATATTTTAAGACGTCCACCAAAATATTTCGGAAAAATATTAAGATTTAAGCGAGCTGGACCGATTTGAAAATACCTCCAAAAATGGAGTTTTTTATGAATAAAAATAGTTTCTTAAAGATGTTTTTTGAAAAAATCCCTTCAAATGACAAAACGGGTTAAGCTTAAAAAATTGTACATAAAAAAAATGTTCAACGGAATCGTAATAATGAGATATTTGATGCTGTTTTTTAACTTTTTTCAAAGATTGGTACAAGAAAAGCTTGAATAACTGAACCTAAACTCTTCCGATTTAGACTTGTGAGGTATAATTGGAAAGGTATTTTCTCACCCTTTTTATTTCTTTGCTAATAAGCTCATTCAAAGGATGAAAGAGAAAGTTAGGATAAACGAACTTCATTCAAAGTTGAACTAAGATGTGTTGGTATTTGAAAAAAAAATAATTGGGACACGATGACTTTTTTTGCACATAAATAAAAATAATGGGAAAATATCTTTCCGAGATCCCATAAGTCTAAATCAGAATAGGTTTGGCCCAGTTATTTAAGTTTTTCGTAAATCAATCTTTGAAAAAGGTAAAAAAGCAAAAGAAAGCAAAAAAGTAAAATTCTAAAATCTCATTCTTACGATTCCGTTGAAAATATTTTTAAATATTTTTATGCAGATTTTTTAAGCTTAATCTGTTTTGTCATTTGAGGGGACTTTTTCAAAAAGTTCTTTAAGAAACTATTTTCATTTATAAAAAACTCCATTTTTGGAGGTATTTTCAAATCGGTCCAGCTCGCTTAAATCTTAATATTTTTATATTAACGGCGTGTCGTCCATTTCCGCTGTATCGTATGTACTGCATATTTTTAAGCGCAATATTTAACTTCTTCTGGCGGGGCAACATCTAGAGTCTTCTAACTGTATGTCTTTGATATGATACGTACGACGAGGTTGATATCTAGACTAGGTTGATATCTAGACTTTGCCATAAATACCACGTCCATAAACCTAGCTGACCCAAGTAGCCAAAAATCAATAAAAAATAACTAGGAATTAGGTGTTAATTAGGGCCTCCAAAATTAATTTCGGTGTTCCTTTGGTTTCCGAGAAATTCGCAAAAATGTGTGGGTCAGCTAGGTTTACGTAAACCTAGATGACCCATCGTTAAATTTAGGTTTTAAATTTTCCAAATATATGCTGGAATTAGGTGTCTTTTAGGTATTCTTCAACGCCACTAAAACTAATTCCGAGAAATACGCAAAAATGTGTTTTTCAGCTAGCTTAGTGCTGTTAAGCAAGCTGAACAATCTTCAAATTTTTTTTTTGAATTTTCGAAATGCATATTTGCAGGAATTAGGTGTCTTTTAGGTGTTCTTCAACGCCACTAAAGCTAATTTAGTAGCTCCGTTGGTTTCCGAGATATTAGCAAAAATGTGCGGGTCAGCTAGGTTTACGTACACCTAGCTGACCCTTCGTTAAATTTCGGTTTTAAATTTTCCACATATATGCTGGAATTAGGTGTCTTTTAGGTGTTCTTCAACGCCACTAAAGCCAATTTAGTAGCTCCATTGGTTTCCTAGAAATTCGCAAAAATGTGTTTAACAGCGCTAAGCTAGCTGAACAATCTTTGAATTTTTGTTTTGAATTTTCGAAATACATATATGCAGGAATTAGGTGTCTTTTAGGTGTTCTTCTACTTAAGGTGTTCGCCACTAAAACTACCTAAAAGACACCTAATTCCATCATATATTTGGAAAATGTAAAACCTAAATTTTTACCTAAACCTAGCTGACCCACACATTTTTGCGAATATCTCGGAAACCAATGGAGCTACTAATTAGATTTAGTGGCGTTGAAGAACACCTAAAAGACACCTAATTCCAGCATATATATGGAAAATTTAAAACCTAAATTTAACGATGGGTCATCTAGGTTTACGTAAACCTAGCTGACCCACACATATTTGCGAATTTCTCGGAAACCGAATTGCATCGGGCTGCAAATGTCGGGTGTATCCTCCTGACTTCCATTTTCAGAATCTTGTATCATGGCAAGATCGGTGTTTTCCAAAGAATTCTTTATTCTCATTCTTCTGGTTGTTTCTGAATTTGGAGAACTTGTAACGTCAACAGCGTTTTTAGAGTTTAGTTTTTGTAATTCATTTTTAATCCTTTCTTCTGTGACTGAAATAGCTTTTACCAATCTTGTTTAATTTGGATAAGCGGTTTGCTTATTATCCGGAAAAGACTTTTAATTGGGAATAAAAAATATTTGGCCAAGTTTAACTGGTAGAAAAACTGTTATTTTCGGTTCCTTCAATATTCGCATTCGCAAAAGATCCGCATTGATTATTGCGAATGCGAAAGCGAATGCGAATGTTAAAATTAATGCCGAAGCTCCGCGGTTGCGAATGCGAATGCGAATATTCGCAACAACCCTGGTTTTGAGGGATCAATAATATTAGAAAATACATGATTTTCGACAACCAAACACTTTTGTAGGTACTGGTTTACTGTGTCAAAATAAAATAAAAAACTTTATATTATATTATATTTTAAAATATTATACCACGCTTTTA
>NW_023475370.1:0-3250 GCF_013731165.1 Rhagoletis pomonella
ATAAAAATCCACCTAAGCTTTAACTGTCATCAGTGATATTAATTTTATCTTATATAACGACAGGTAATAAGTCCCAGATGGTTTCTAAAATCACAAATTAGTTTTTGAGCAAATTGCAGATAGAGGGTATTAATGAGTTCAAGCCCTCGATATTTCACATTTTTGTATTTGTAAGTTATTGGAAGCAGGGATGCCAACTTGACTCAAACCGTGTCATGTGTCCCTAATTTACTTCAAATGGCACTTAATTTTTCAATTTGGCACAAAGTGCCAAAATGGCATTTTTGTAAAAAAAAAATAACATTTCAATACATTTTTGTGAAATCCTTTGCGTGCACTTCTTTTTCTCAACTAAAATTTTCTAATTTATAAAGGCTATTCAACTGGTTTATCTTATTTTATTATTGCACTTTTGTTTGGAAAATGTAGCTTTATTTTATTGCTAAATGTTAATGATTAAAAGGAATGACACCTTTTTTGGCACTTTTATTTTTCTATTTGGCACATTTTGGCACTTTTTTATCCTCAATATGGCCCTCATAACTAAGCATAGTTGGCAGCCCTGATTGGGAGATTTCTGCTGTGTTTAGGGGCAACAACTTGTCTGCAGTAAAAAAGCATATAATTTGTGTTTCAGAAGTGTGTGAAAACCAATCAATTAACTTATATGATCTCGGTTCCGATATTAAATAATCAATAATTGTTTATACCCGCATTTTGGCACATTGGCTCGTTGAATGTGCCATCTAATAAATAGTGTCGTCATTCTCCTTAGCTGCTTTTAAATGATGTCGTCACAAATTGCTGGCGGAGACATGAATACAGTGTAAGAAAATTCTTTTTCTATAATTGTTTCCTTATAGAAAGGTTGGTTTCTTTTCCACCTTAGACATTCCGAATTCGTTCAAAATATGCTAATTTAAAACACAGAAGTTTTCAGTGTTCATCTGAGGTTTTGGACATGGACTGTTTCTTCAATTTAATAGTGTTCGCTTTATTTTTGTGGAAACGAAACATGTTTTGCAAGTTATGGATCATTTCTACACTCTTTCTTCAAATATTTCTCGTATTCCAGCTGTGCGCAGGCGTTTAGTTTTTCGTATCGTGTTTTTACATATTCGTAATTTAAATTTTTTTAATAAAATCAATTGGTGGTAGTTCATGATTGTGTGTGGATTAATATCACAACACTGAGGATTTGGCAATAACCTTTTTCATCTATTAAAAAACAACACTTACGGGGCAATGTTTATTGTAATAACAAAATTTTTTTCTATGAATCGACATACTTTAAGCATTGTTGACGCTATTTCCATTTGAATGAGGAAATAGCGTCAATCACTATTTCAAAATTTTTGTTGACTTTATTTCGGTGGGAAATAAAGTCAATTGACCTCATTTCCATTGACCTTATTAGCTGTCACCCAATTAACATTGCAATGTCCTAGGACAGGACTATATACTCCATCTCTGAATTGTATCAATGTAGCACAAAACGACTCCAACGTATTAACAATGGTATCGTTGATATATTTTTTCGTCTGTACACGCTTTTATTCTTCACTTCACAGATGCTTTTTCGCAATTAATAAAAACCATAAATAAAAATTAAAAATTACATGCTGCTTCTGACGGCATTCGAATCCGAACATGCTGGGAGCTAACAATTAACAGCGAGCATCTCTACACGTTCAGCTACAGCCAGACATGCAAATTTGCTTTCAAATGCTCAAGTTCAGTCACATTTCGTTAAAACACGAGCAGTGATTGGGTAACAATAAGCTGGTGCAGAGACACAAGTTGGTCCTCTGCAGCATGACAGAGGTCACTTTTGTAAGTACTCCAATATACCACAAATAGACTACATGGTCCAACGATTTTTGCAGGGTAGTTTCATATATGTATTTACAGTAAAACCCGCTTAAGTACCTCACGAAAAATGCCAGCTTTTTGAGGTATTTAAAAGAACCCGCTTAAGTATCTCGATGCGAGTACTTAAGCGAACATAATTATTGATGTAATTACAACTTCTTGTTAACTTAATGAAGTATACGTAGTTTAAAACCAAAATCGTAGCAATATTGAAACACATAAACACATGAAGAAAATTTATTAGAAAATAGATAAAGCAATGTTTTGTCTTTTTTACAATAATTCAATTCTACACATACAGTTTGGACGAAATTCAAAATGATACTGTTTGCCGCTTATGTTTATTAATTTGTAAAATTTTTCAATTAAAATACTGTTCAATGCATAACAAATACATACATAAAACACTGAAAATTCTTCAAAATTTCATACTTTTTTTCAAAAATGACACCATTCAATTTTAGTGTAACAAGTTGCAAGTGGCAATAAATGACCGTTGACTTAAGGCGGTTTAAGACTCGATCTATGCTACTACTAGAGGAGATTTTAAATGAACAAAGCCGGGAACAACAAGTGTTTGCGCAAGTGCCATCATATTGTGAAAACATCCAAGTGAACACTCCAGCCACCAACCTTTACTTCAGTGTTTTACGAGTCAACTTCAGAAGTGGAAATGAACGAGTGTTTTGCACAGAATAATTATCCTGTATTTTGTTTTTTTTTCGTTTTGATCGTTAACTTTTGGAAATTAATTGCTGAAAAAGGACTTTATTTGTCGGGTCCAAATCGACTTTTAAAACATAACTAGTCAGCAAGAAAACGTTGGAAGCGATATAAGTTCATGTAGTATCGATTACACTAGTCGACAATAAATAAGATCTGTGGAATTTGACCATCATTCCTCATGTAGAAATTTCCGCCGAACCCGAAAAAATATATAAAAAAGTGTAACAGTTTTCGAGTGATCAGTTCGAGTTCGAGATCAGTTTTTTGGATCTGATAAAAGTAATCAATACCAGTTTTTTTGGGTATACTTGGCAATCTAAAATCTCTTCGTGCAAAGCTTCCATACAAATTTATCATTTCGTAAGTAATGTAAACTTTTAATATGTAAATTTTAAACCATAAGTTTGTTTATAAATTTTTTGTGTGTATTTCGACTTAAGTTCTATTAACTTCTACATTTATTATTCAAAAGTAAAATTTGTTAGAAAATTATTATAATTTACGCAACATAACCGATAAATTAATGAATAGCTCCTGAACTATGTACTACACATCCCGGTTGGAAAATGTTGACATAGTAATGACAAACTCAATAAGCTTTACTAATGAACTCGCACGGGGGCGCGTATCGGGAATAACGCTCCGGTGCAGG
>NW_023475371.1:0-3249 GCF_013731165.1 Rhagoletis pomonella
TATAAAATTTTTGTTTATAGAAAAATGCATAAGTAAGACAGTTATTTGGTTGTCGTGTCCAAACGCGTGACCCAAATCAAAAAATATACGTCTACCAACGGGATTAAGCTATAATTTAAAACAAGGATTATTTCATACAGAAAACAAAGTCAGCAAAATTTGTAACTTTTAATCAGTTTAAATGACGCGTAGCGTCCATATGTTTACATTGAAATCGGCTCACTATCTGAAGACTTTTTGGGTTAATAAAAAATGTCTTTCAATTTTATATAACACAGACCGACTTGAAGATTTTCTCCGAGACAAGACCAGCCATTTCTAATAGATTTTGGATCACTAAATTTGTAAAAATAGAAACTTATATATTTGAATTTGAATAAAATAAGGCGAATAGCCAATAGCAAAAGCGACTAAAAACGGTCAATTTTCTCCGGCTGTTTTCTATCGAAAACGGCTAAATCTAGCCGGAAAACGGCTCAAATGGCAACACTGCCATCGATACAAGCTTACAAAGGAAAAAGAAAACCATACCAAAGAAACATGAAGTAAAGTTTGCTTCCTACATAATGGCTTTGTTTTTCCCAGCTCAGCGGGCATCTTAGTTATGGCATGATGAAGCTAGTCGCCGCGTCCAGAAATGCCTGCAAAGCATTTAAAGTACCCATAAAGATGCTGGGATGGAGCGCCGCTGCATTGCATAATTTTTCAGTTGATAAAGTCCCGTTGCCGCGGCGCACAGTGGTTTTAGAGGGACAAAAAAGGATCAGTTCAGCGCCCTCGTCTTGGCCGGCGATCTGTACTACAGCCACAGCCGCTAAACTTAAACGTAGAATACGTGAAATTATTAAGATCACATTCAAGTCAAAAACGGTACATGAAATATTTGTTTTGATTGTATGGAATTAAATTTAATAAATCAATACGAATTGCAAAATATTAATACTTAGCAATAGAGAAGCAGATCCACATTAACTTCAATCATATGCACCATCAGTTTATAAATAGATATATGTCATGACGTGTATCACTATTACGATTCTTTTTTGTTTCCTCTCATACTGCAGAAATTCGTATTATTTTTTATTAGCCTAGGCCCCCGTATTAGTATTCTCCTTCGTCCTCGTGCTCGCCTTCGCATCATCTTCGTCTTCGGATCCGTGCATAAGTTAGCTAAGACCTCTGAAACAGCTGAAAAACCCTCCTAAATATAGTTAAAAAATATTCTGGTATTGTGATACCTACATATTCCATGTGCCTGATGAATTAAGTTAAATTAGATTTTTTAAATACCTGACAACGCTTCTAAATACAGTTCAGAAATAAAGCCTTTTCACCCGATACCCATACTTGTAATAATTGTTTTAGCTTATTAAACAAATTATTTGAGTTTACATTTTTAAACAGGTGGCAACCCTCTTTAATATTCTGTATATTCAAACTAACCTTCGTTTCACGTCATGTTTTAATATTTCATTTAACTGATGCATACTTTAATTAGATTCTAAATTTGTAACAGGTGGCAACCCTATTCAAACTATTTTAAAACCAAAACCTTGTTAAACCTTTTTCAACTGACACACATATTTAAATTGTGTATCTAATTCCCTTAATTAAAGCTGAATTTAATTTCTAAAACGCATGGCAACCCTCTTCAGTAGAGTTTAGAAAAAACATTTATACCCATACTTTAATAATTCATTTGACTTATTAAATAATTTAAGTTAAACTTTTTAATGTCATAAATGCTAAACCTTAACATTTCTTAATACTCCTTTGTTTGACGCCAATATTTTATATAATTTCATTTAATTCGACTTTTCAAACAGATGGCAATCCTGTTCAAGTTATTTTCAAACCAAAACCTCGTTAAATTTCTTCTTGTGACACTTGTATTGCGATACATATTTTAATTATCTAATACTCTTAAGTCGAATTGAATTTAATTATAAAATCAGGTGGCAACCCCCTACATACAGTTTGGAAATAAAGTTTCTTCAAATCAGTTTTGATTCATATTCATATTGAAGTAACTTATTTAACCTATTGCTTATATTGAATCTAACTTTGTAACAAGGTGGCAACCCTCTGCAAAATATTTTCAAACCACAACCTCTTTCGTCCGATATCCATATCAGGAAATACATTTTAATTTTCTGCCTTTATTTTAGTCAAACTTGCTTTGTGAAAGAGGTGGCAACCCTCCTACATATTAATAAGAAATAGAGTCCTTTTCGATACTCATCATGTAATAATTTATTTAACTCAAAAATAATTTGAATTTATTTTTTTTATGACGTGGCAACTCTTTTTGAAAAAATAAGAATTATTGCACATCCACAGGCAAAAAAGTTTTCGCGTATTATGCATTCATATGCAGTAAGTATGTAACTGCAATCATATATGTATTTACATACACACGCTGTGATTACGTTATAAATATTGCGCCATCTGTTACTCAAAAAAAAAAAAAGAAAATCATTTATGCCCACATATGTATTTGAATACTTTCCATTCACCAAACGAAAGGAAAAAACTTGAATTTTTGAATAAAGAAAACAAAAACAAAATCATTTGAGTGGTTTTTGAGCATTTTGATAATAAAAAAAATGCTAAATTTTTTTTTCCTTTAAATGCTCAATATTTGTGGAATTTAAGTATATAAAATTTGAACACGATAGTATTTCTATTGCTCCAAAAAACCTATATTCCGAAAACGAAAGTTATATCTGAAAATTATAAGTTGCTAGAGCACTTTAAAAGCTCAAAATTGACCCCTCTTGCGGAAATTTTGTACGAAGAGCGACTGGTGTTGGGTCTGAATAAGTTTTACAAAAATAATTTTACAAAAATAATTTTATTGTTGTTGTAACTTGTACAAGCACAAGAAGAAGTAAGCTTATTTAATTCAAATAATGTCCAAAAAGGTCTAAGCCCCAAATCATGATCTTGTCCAATACTATGTTGATAACACCCTTCAGCGAAAAAAGCAAAACTGCGACCAATCGACATAGAGAAGCCGTTGGCGAAGATTTCACACTTAGCCAAAACTCACTTCATAGCACATATGTATAGCGATTTTGAATGCACTTTTGTTAAGGAGCAAATGTTTGACAAATCTTTAAATACTTACGGGCGTTTTCTCAAGTAACCTGTAATTTAAAGGCTCACTTTATATTTAAAGGTTGCATTTATGATTGTGTCTAAAGTAAAACATTTTATTATCCCTTTTAAATTGGTTTAAAACCAAGA
>NW_023475372.1:0-3248 GCF_013731165.1 Rhagoletis pomonella
AAAATTAAACTAGAAAAAGAAAAAACTTTAATCAGAAAAGAAGAAAAGAGCACTTAAAAATAAAAAAATAAGAAATAAATATTTTTAATTTTAAAACAAAATCTAAAAAAAATAATAATTAAAAGAAGACAAAATAATAGAATAAGGCTCTGAAAATGTAATGAAATAAAAAACTATATTTTTCTTCTTGAAATAAAATCTAAAAATAAAAAGAAAATTAAATAAACAAAATAAAAACAAATTAAATCTAAAACAAGTAAGAAAGTCCAAGTTCGGGCGGGGCCGAACATTAAATACCCGGCGCATGTATTACATAAATGCCTTTTCACCTTTCCGAAAGCTACCGCTACATGGTAAGTCGGGGTGTATCAATTTTGAATAAATTAGTGTCCTTAAATTTCGAAATATTGACGTTTCAAGCATTTCTAAAATTAACCGTTATATGAAAAGCCGTAATTTTAGTATGATTTCAATAATTTTGAACGTTTTGCTTTTATGTGGCAAGCACAATAACTATACCGAGTTTGGTACAAATTGGTAGAACGGTTATCGAGATACATATATGTGATCATAAGTGGGCGGTGCCACGCCCATTTTCAAAAATTTTATGATAAGCGTATTTCCTGGTAAAGAATTGTTGCTAGCATCAATTTTGAATAAATTAGCTTTAATATTTACTGATTTATCGAAGATTTCGCATTTCTCCAAATTACCGTTATATGGGATGTGGGCGTGGTTATTGTCCGATTTTTAAAATTTTCGGCCATTTGGTATCCTGTACCAAGGCCAATAACTGTGCCAAGTTTGGAAGAAATCGGTGCAGCGGTTGCCAAGATATACACATGTAACACTAAGTGGGCGTGGCTACGCCCATTTTTCAAAAATTTATAATATTCTTATTTTTCGTCTAAAAGTTATTGCAAATATCAATTTTTAGTGAATAATCTTCAGTCGTTACTAAAATATCGCAGTTTTCGTATTTCTGAAAATTACGGTTATATGGGAGGTAGGCGTGGTTATTGTCCGATTTTGCCCATTTTCAATACCATCCGTCCTACGCCCGAAAGAAGTACACGTACCAAGTTTCGTTAAGATATCTTAATTTTTACTCGAGTTATCGTGTTGCACAGACGGACGGACAGACGGACGGACGGACAGTCACCGCTTAATCGATTTCTCAATTCATTCTGATCATTTATGTATACATTTGTCTATATCTATCTCGGTTTGTTTTGCCTGTTACAAACAACCGTTATGTGAACAAAGTTATAATACCCTTGTGCACAAGTGCGCTCGGGTATAAAAAGGAGACAAAATTAAATAAGTTTCTAAAAATTAAATGAATTTAAAAAATATATTTCTTTTATAAGCAATAAAATTTAAAAATTTAGATTAAATTGATATAAAAAAATAAAAAAGAAATATTCAAAAAAGAACGGAGTAAAAAATAAAATAAAAATTAAAAAAAATATTATGATTCAAAAAAAAATTTTACCTAAAAATTAAAAAGTGGCCGTAATTTTAGTTCGATTCCAATAATTTTCAACGTTTTGCTTCTATGTGGCAAGCACAATAACCACACCGAGTTTGGTACAAATTGGTAGAACGGTTACCGAGATACATATGTGATCATAAGTGGGCGGTGCCACGCCCATTTTTCAAAATTTTGTCCTAAGCGTATTTCTTGGTAAAGAATTGTTGCAAGCATCAATTTTGAATAAATTAGCTTTAATATTTACTGATTTATCGAAGATTTCGTATTTCTCTAAATTACCGTTATATGGGATGTGGGCGTGGTTATTGTCCGATTTTAAAAATTTTCGGCCATTTCGTATGTTATACCAAGGTTTACAACTGTGCCAAGTTTGGAAGAAATTGGTGTAGGGGTTACCAAGATATACACATGTAACCATAAGTGGGCGTGGCTACGCCCATTTTCCAAAGATTTATAATATTCTTATTTTTCGTCTCAAACTTATTGTAAATATCAATTTTGAGTGAATAATCTTCAGTAGTTACTAAAATATCGCAGTTTTCGTATTTCTGAAAATTACCGTTATATGGGAGGTAGGCGTGGTTATTGTCCGATTTTACCCATTTTCAATACCATCCGTCCTACGCCCGAAAGAAGTGCACATACCAAGTTTCGTTAAAATATCTCAATTTTTACTCGAGTTATCGTGTGCACAGACGGACGGACGGACGGACGGACAGACAGTCACCGCTTAATCGATTTCTCTTTTCATTCTGATCATTTATGTATACATTTGTCTATATCTATCTCGATTCGTTTTGCCTGTTACAAACAACCGTTATGTGAACAAAGTAGCATAGAATAAGAGTCAAAAGTGAACTGAAATAAAAAAATATATATTTTCCTATTTAAAACAATACAATTTAAAATTAAATAAGAAAAATTCCGTTGACCAGGACTCGAACTCGGATCTCTCGAATTGCGCGTCCGTGCCTGCTCTCGCGGTCGTTGCAACTGCTGAAGCGACGCGACACGTGCTATCTCTCAAAATTAATTTTCACCACGAGTGGTGAATGAGAGAAATTTTTTTTTAAGACTTTTGTCTTCTTTCCCATTCGTCTTCCATTTTTCTTACGAAAGACTTTGACCATCCTAACCAGAATTGCCCTGTAATTTTATATTAATTTTTATATATTAATCACCTTTAAAACTAGACCACAATAATTTTTGTAGTTTTAATAACTTTTGAGATATTGGATAAATAAACTTGCCAAATCCCGGAAATTGTGAAATTTGGAGTTTTGCATAACTTCCGAAAAAAATTAAATTTTTTCCTTGGACAGAACTTCGTTATATAATAAAAAAAAATTTCTGACCATAATTCATCCAAATTGGAACTGGTCGATTTCAAGCATTGGTCGATTTGGAATGGATTGAGCGATATAGAAGAATAAGTTACTTATACCTTACATTGTATATTCAAAACATACATGTGTACATTCATTTACATATCTAACGGAAACATGTGGCTCTTTTACTCAAAAACTGTCTAAGCGCAAATACGATATTCTACTTATTTTCTAATATACTCTTTTTCACATACAAACATATGTACTTATGTATGTGTTTCTTTCAGCGATGTAATGCAGCTATAAATCTCCACATGCAACTCAGCACAGCCCAGCCCGTAAATACTGCATTAAATTGCATTCGTGCAACATTGCTGCTTAGTCCCGGTTACGGAGGCATTTAAAAATAGCCACTGAAATTAGGT
>NW_023475373.1:0-3248 GCF_013731165.1 Rhagoletis pomonella
ATTATTGTATCATGGTGAATAGTTTGATAGCAAATTTTATTGGGGTACCCATACAAATGTAATCTTTTGTTAATCATAAGACATTTGTCGTATGTATCGCAAAACTTTGAACTTACAACAATTCGATGGTCCTCCGCTATAAGCACACAATTAGAATTGGAAATTAAACTAAGTAACTATTTTTATTTTTATTTTCCAATGAATCAAAGAAATGAAAATGTACAAAAGACTGAATTTAAGTATTGTTTTTTTGTTTTTGTAAAAAAACATATATTACAGCATAAAAGATGTAGATTATTTTTCATTAAATACATGTATATATTTTTATTATGTTTTTTCTAGTAAATAATATATATCTGGTTTTTGCATCAAATTATAGCATCGTCGTTGAAAACATACTTTAGTGGTGAGTAAACGCTACTTACAACAAATGTATACGGAATGAAAAGTCAATTTTGTCATTAACATTTAGAGCTATTAAATTTAAAAATATGGAAAATAAAAAATAATAACACCAACTACGTCTCCTTCAAAAATTACAAAAATCTATCGTATAGTTTCGGATTAATTCGACCTTAAATTCCAAAGTCAATTTTCTCGAAACCGTGTTTTGTAACATACGACATCCGTTTTGTGAGGCGACGATGTGTTATTCTCCCAAAGTTGCACTCAGAAAAAGTCAGCTATATATTTTACCCTAACCACATGATTTCGTTATTATAGGTAATGTAACTATTACCAAATCATGTGTTGAAAACAACATATTAAGCTGACGTAACTAAACTCTTTTGTATTGAATTCATCAAATATGTCATTTTTCTCGACAACTTCAATGGCAGCGTAGGGTGCAGGTAAATCGTTCTAAAATCTGAATGGTTCTCATATTCTACATATGAACAATTCGACCATAACCATCAACACTAAATATAACGAATCGGAGTATGGCTCTGAACCTTAATCTCTTACACGAGATGACAACAGGTAACATCAAATACTGGGATACCTCAAGGAATGGATTAATTGGCACGTTATCATCAAAACCTTGGGGCTGATGATTTGGTGTATCTGACGGAAAATCACTGCACTGAAATACATTTATCTCAATTGTAATTTTTATCCAACTCTACCCCAAACAAATTAAACGTTTACAATTATACGGGTACAAATACAAATGCTGAGGATCAAAATAACCGAGAAAAATCAATAGATGATACGGAGAGTAATCGTTTCTAAGTTTTTAGGTAAGTCAAGTCAAGTCAAAGTATTGCACAACTGAGCTTTTACTCTGAAAATATACATTTTATAAAGTACACAAACTTCAAAAAATAAACGAGTGAACGGTTGTACGTTTAAATACTTGTACTATAATGTCAACTAAACATGTTTCTCTTAACACATCATTTGGTTATATGTAGTTACATTAATTAATTACTAGAGTGGCAGTTACTGTCGAAATTCGACAGTGTTTCTAGTTTTAGAAGCCTTGGAGAGGTTCTCTAACTTAAAACGTAGCAAAACTTATACGGTACAAATTAACTAACCGGAAAATCTTCTGCTAAAACGTAACTAAACTTTTTTTTATCTGAGAAGGTCTTTGGAGGACTTCGGCAGGACCCGATACATTCAAGTTTATCGATAAATTTCAATGACTTGATACATATCGATAGTTCGATGAATTTCAAGAACACTAAAATTCGATAACTCAACAAAATTCATTAACTCGACCAATTTCGATAACTGTGAAATTCGATGGCTCGATAAATTTAGATAACTGAAAAATGTAAAAACTTTGGATACCTTTATAAGTTTTTACTTTTGACATCTCCACATTTTTCGAAAACTATCTAAACATTTTGATAACTCGTTACACTCTGTTAACACGATTAAATGCGATAAGCAGTGATAAATCGATAAGCTTATATAACCTTGAAATTTCGATAAATCGATTTATTTTGAAAATTCCATAAACTTCGCTTCGTTGAACCAACCAATTTCAGTAGATCAATAATTATCGATAACACTGTAAGTTAAAAGAACTCCATGCATTACGACCCCTCGATATATTTCGTTAAGTCTATAAATAATGATAATTCAATAAATACCGATAACTTGATACATTTCTTTAACTTGACAAATTTCGTTAATCCCACACGTTTTTATAGCTCGATAACTATCCGTAAATTTGGACAACTAAGTTTCTGTGTCTATAAATTTCGACAACTCAGTAAACATTGATCAGTTTGAATAATTCGATACGTTACGATAACTTAATAAGCATGGATAAATTTTGATAATTATAAAGTTCGATAAATTTCAGTGACCTTTATGGCTGATTTTATTTTGATTCCTATCGGAAAATTTCAGCTCTGTTAACCTAATTCTTATGTATTTCTCATTGTCTCCATTTTCGCCTTTATCTCAATTTCCGCCTTTATCTTCACTTTTGCTTTTTTTGTCTTCATCGTTATCACTTGTTTCTTTATCTTTATTTCAAAGTTTAATTTAAACCCAACGAAGTAAAACAAAATGCGAAACGCTTGAACTGAACAGGTTGCAAAAACAACCATTAACAAATATGGAAGTTTTTAAACGACGATTTTCAACCAATTTCGAAACTACAAAAACTCTCCTCATCTACAGAAAATTACTTTTCAACGGTGTTTCTGGCTTTGAAATCTGTAACTTTACCTTGGTCTTCATCTTTGTTTTTATCTTTCACATCTTTGCTTATATCCTTTTCTTTTTCTTTTCACGTAAATGAGATGAGGTGCGATGACGTGATAAGATGTGACGTGATTTTATGTGATGTGATAGGATGTCACGTCATGTGTTGTCATATCCTGTGATGTCATGTCATATGATGTCATACCATATGGTGTCATATCATGTGATGCCACGTCATGTAATGCCATGTTATGTCATACGATGTCATATCATGTGATGTCAAGTCATGTGATGTCATGCCATATAATGTGATGTCGTATCATATAATGTCATGACACCTGATATCGTGTGATGTGATATCATATTATGTGATGTAATATCATGTGATGTCTCTTTATATCATGCGATAAAATGTGATGTCATGTCATGTAATGTGATCACATTCCATGTTCCGATTAGTGTATCGATAACCCTGTTGATAACTGTGTCGATAAAAATACCGATAACAATATCCATAAACATATAGAAAAATACAATGATTGTAAAATCGTTTAATTCATCGATAAATATAACAATCATCAGTA
>NW_023475374.1:0-3248 GCF_013731165.1 Rhagoletis pomonella
GAATGAGCGATAAACTTCAGAATGTTCTAGAGTTGCCATAAGTGCCAGCGCAGGTATATAAGGGCGCCGCCACCGCGAGGTGAGGGAGTTACAAGACAGCAAGCTACAAGTAAAGTGAGCAGAGAAGTGAGTTGCGAATAAGCAAGATATAAGTTTAATTGCGTTATCAAGTTTAGTTAAGCGCTGTTATTGCTTTAACAAGTATTGTAAAGTGTTTTTACTGTATTAGCGAGTATTGTAAATTGTTTGTTGTACAATAAAGTTAATTGTTAGCCTTTATTTAACAATCCAGCGATACGAGCCGAGAGATTTGGGAAATCCGGACGAGGTTTCAAGGATAATCGTAACAATTGGTGCCAGAAGTGGGATTGTTAAATAAATCCCGAAGGATAAACTACTGAAAATGGCGAAAATTCAGGACTTAAAGATTGAGGAGCTGAAACAAGAGTTGGAAAAGCGTAATTTGGCCACCTCCGGAAGAAAAGTGGAATTGTTATCCCGGTTGCGGGAGGCTATGGAAGCTGAAGGCATCGACGTGGACAAATACGACTTCCAGGGTAAACCCGACGAGGCATCCGCAAGGGACGAACAGAAGGATGAAGTTGCTTGTTCTTCGAAGGATGTGCAGCAGACATCCGGGAAGGTTGAAGAACAGCAAAAGGCTCTTAATTCATCAACAGCTATAGACATGAAAACGTTATTGGCTGCCATGTCACAGATGTCATCACAGCTGTCGTCACAGATGCAAGCACAGGATACACGCATGTCACAGATGTCATCACAGCTGTCATCCCAGATGCAAACGCTGGAGACACGTATATCTTCAGAGGTATCAGCGCAGGTGTCATCCCGGCTAGAAACTAAGCTACTGGCACAAGAGACACGTATATCATCCCAGCTGGAAGCACAGGATGCAAAAAGTACACAAATACAGGACAATATCGAAGAGAGACAGGAGAAAGTCAAGACAAAGGTAGAGGAGTTGGAAGGTCGTCTTCGTGATTTACAGTTGAATCGTCCAGCTACTTCGACGAGCGCACCCAAGGTAAAAAACCCCATCCTTTGACGGCACGATTCCTTTCCAGGCCTTTAAGCTCCAGTTCGAAAAAACGGCTGCAGCAAATCATTGGAGCATGGAGGATAAATCCGCTGCACTATTCGTTGCATTGAAAGGACCTGCGGCAGAAATCTTGCAGACTATTCCCGACTGTGAAAGGAACAGTTACGATGCGTTAATAGGTGCAGTGGAAAGACGTTATGGTAGCGAGCACCGGAGACAGATTTACCAGATGGAACTAGAGAATCGCTGCCAGAAATCCAACGAGACTTTACAGGAATTCGCCTCTGAGGTTGAAAGGTTGGCTCATTTGACAATTGGAGATGCATCTGGTGAGCACCTCGAAAGAGTAAAAATCCAGAGGTTCATCAACGGAATGCGGGACGTGTATACCAAGCGAGAGACGTACGCGAATCCCAAGCCAACATTTGCTGAAATTGTCTCGTATGCTCAGACGCGTGAAACGGCAGCGCTCCTAAGTAGACCAGCATACAAAGCGCATCGCGTGGAAGTAGAAACACCGGGCGAGACAAATGAAATGCTGAAGAAGATTATCCAACTGCTGGGCGAGAAAAATAATGGCTCTGGCAAATGTTTTAAATGTGGAAAGCCAGGCCACTTCGCCCGCGATTGCAGTGCAAGTTCCAGTGGGCTCAACAATTCAGCAGGACGCTAACGCAGGGCTAAAGGAGACGAAGCCAACTCCAATCAGTCGTTAAACTGAAACGAGCCAGCAGGAAGGGCCGCGTGCTGGCTCCAGAAGTTGAAGGGCCCATAATCTCCGTCTCACAAATTGGCCGGAATGCGAGCAACCTCACTATTGGTGGATGTGTGAATGGGCAGGAGAGAGTACTGACAGTGGATACTGGAGCGACACATTCCATTATTCGACCGGATTTGGCTACTTTTTATGTGAAGCCACTACCTGGAGCAAAGCTGCAGACTGCAACTGGTGAATGCACCCAAGTGTTAGGAGAAGTACCATGCGAGGTAATAATTGACGGTTGGGCCTCGTACACTAAGTTTATAGTGGCAGACATTGTGGATGAAGTCATCATCGGCGTGGATTTCTTACTTGGCCAAGGCATGGAGATTGACCTCCAGAGAATGATCCTGACAGATCGTCACAGGAAAGTGCCACTTATGGTTGGTTACGACAGCCAGTACTGCAGAAGACGGTTAGTCTTAGAGGAAGTGTCGAAAATTCCACCAGAAACGAAAGTGGTTAGTTTGGCGGAGGTTGGCAGTGATGGCGACGGAGTGGTTTCGTCAGGAGAAGGAAGCGGTTCACCGATACAGGGAAAGCGTGACGGTTCCGCCAGCTCAGTGAAGAAGGGGTCGCAGCAAGGAAGTGGTCATGGTAAGCCAGGCAGTGTTTCCGGCAGGAGGAAAGCCGCTAAACCACGTTGCAATGGTGATAAGCCGGTGGCCGGAAATGGAAGCGGCTGTGGGAGCAGTAGGCGCGCTGTGAAGTGTCCCGAAAAAGGTGGTCGGCAAAGGCGAGCAGTTAAGCCGGAAGCCAAGGTTGAAATTATACATGTCCGGTCAATGAAGTTAGCATCGGCGGAAGAGCGAAATACGAAACGACGGCGGAAGTTTCAGCGTAAGGATCCGCATGAAGCAAGATGTGCTAAAGGCAGTGCAGCACGAAGGCGGGAGTCTGGGTGTCATGGACAGATGATGCGGCATAGATCTGGCGAAAAGGGTGCCCATGAGAAGAGACATGGTCTGGTCACCACCAGTGGCCGGCAGAAGCACGACCATGTGAGATGGTGCACCACCGGAGATAAGCTGGAAGCAATGTCCAGTAACGCATCGAGCCGAGAGGAGCTACAGGAAGGTGATTCGGTGTTGTTGCACATGCCGCAGCCGAAGAAAGGCTTCACCTCCGAACAACATCGTAACTGGAAAGGTCCATATAGGATTGACAAACGGCTGAAGGACGCAGTGCATCGAATCTAGACAATGGGGAGACCGAGGACCAAGATGAAAGTGGCTCACTTGGAAAGACTTGCAGCGGTTGGAGCGGCAAGTGTGTCTGATCGGGACGATCAGACTCAGGTGGAGGGCAGTGTGGCGAATACTGCGGCAACACAAAGCGAACAACGAGAAATAGGCAGAATGTTCGAAGAATGACGTAGAATGTTCCACAAAGAGAAACGTCAAGTTGGATGAACACTGCGAACAGCGA
>NW_023475375.1:0-3248 GCF_013731165.1 Rhagoletis pomonella
AAGTACTGACCATTTATTTTTTCTTTATTTATTTATAACTTTATACATATAGACCTTTTTAACATACTTTGTCAAAAATTCTTAAAAATCGAAGCAAGTTCTTAAATAAATGGTCAAAACTTATAAAGAAATAGTATCCCTAATTATGTGGCCACTACTGTATACATATATACATATCTTTGACAATACAAATTTTTTGGTAATCTATTTCATTCTATATAGATGCATTTAAAAAGAAAGGTCCTGTTGAGTTCCAAAAAGAAGGCAACTGAGCTCAGCCATCACCGCCTGCACTAAAAAATCTAAAAACACATCGGCTGGGAATGTATAATATTAAGTTATTAGATTTAAGTATTTACATATGAACGCTGGTGGCAAAAAAAATAGAAACGCCTTATTTTGCTTAATTTTGGCCACATTTCCTTTGTTTATTCAATGTTCAATGTACCGTACTTAGTGTAATATATTTAGCTTCTAATTCGATGTAATGTACTTAGCTTCTAATTTTTTGATGATTAATAATTAGTACATAAGATTTTATAAAAATAAAAGAAAAAACAAGTATTAAATGTGTCATAAATGATAAATTTCTATATCATGCGTGAGAGATCAGACTGGACGAATTTTACCATCAACTGTGAGTAATCAACAATGATATGAAAACATGTCAGACTTGATGTGTCATGATTGATCGGTTATTACATCAAATTTGATTGTACATCGCTGACTTATATTTCTATCAAGGTTGATCACTCATAATTGTCGAAGATTTACATCACTGATGATTAAAATTTGAATGCCGAACTCAAAGGGAGTAAGCAGTCTAGCAATATGCCAAAACGTGTATGTTAGAAGGAGATGAAGCATCACACGTACACAAAAGTTTCCATCCGATTTTTCACACTGCCATTTAGAATTTGATAGAAAATTGTAGGTAGCCAGTGACAGAAATCTCTATCAGTCTTGCTACTTAAATGATTTGTCAAATGATAGTCACTGTTCTTACAGGGATCTGCATAGCAATGCCCTAACTAGTTGGCGAAAACAGCTTTTACAAAAAATATACACCCTCTTGCACACCTGTAGGCAAAGCCTCTACATTTGACCCCACGTATTTTAAAACCGGGCGGTGTAATCATTATAACTTTTATATTTTACAGAAGGCAACCCTATTCAAAAATAAAAGCCTTGGTGCACTTTTAAAGGCCAGGTGCTTTCATTTGATACCTCATTTTTGAAAATCATGCGAAGATGTAAATATTATAATTTTGTAGACAGGCAGCAACTGTATTCAAGAAATAAATACTTATTGCACGTCTTCAGGCCCAGCCCTTTCATTTGACACCTTATTTTTTTAATCCAAAGAACCGTGCAGATTTTATAACTTTTAAAACGGTGGCAACCCTATTAAAAAATATATATCCTTACTGCACATCCACATTTCATTTGACACCTCATTTTCCAAAATCGGGAGAAGGCTGTAAATATCATAATCTTAAACGCAGGTGGCAACCCTTAAAAAAATATATCCTTTCTGCACATCTAGAGGCCAAGCCCTTCCATTTGACACCTCATTTTTGAAAATCGGGAGAATGGTGTAAATATCATAATTTTAAACGCAGGTGGCAGCCCTATCCAAAAAATATATTCTTTCTGCACGTCTAGAGGCCAAGCCCTTTCATTTGACAACTCATTTTTGAAAATGGGGAGAACGGTGTAAATATCATAATTTTAAACGCAGGTGGCAGCCCTGTCCAAAAAATATATCCTTCCTGCACATCTAGAGGCCAAGCCCTTTCATTTGACTACTCATAAATATCATATTTTTAAACGCAGGTGGCAACCCTATCACTACAAGTACTGACCATTTATTTTTTCTTTATTTATTTATAACTTTATACATATAGACCTTTTTAACATACTTTGTCAAAAATTCTTAAAAATCGAAGCAAGTTCTTAAATAAATGGTCAAAACTTATAAAGAAATAGTATCCCTAATTATGTGGCCACTACTGTATACATATATACATATCTTTGACAATACAAATTTTTTGGTAATCTATTTCATTCTATATAGATGCATTTAAAAAGAAAGGTCCTGTTGAGTTCCAAAAAGAAGGCAACTGAGCTCAGCCATCACCGCCTGCACTAAAAAATCTAAAAACACATCGGCTGGGAATGTATAATATTAAGTTATTAGATTTAAGTATTTACATATGAACGCTGGTGGCAAAAAAAATAGAAACGCCTTATTTTGCTTAATTTTGGCCACATTTCCTTTGTTTATTCAATGTTCAATGTACCGTACTTAGTGTAATATATTTAGCTTCTAATTCGATGTAATGTACTTAGCTTCTAATTTTTTGATGATTAATAATTAGTACATAAGATTTTATAAAAATAAAAGAAAAAACAAGTATTAAATGTGTCATAAATGATAAATTTCTATATCATGCGTGAGAGATCAGACTGGACGAATTTTACCATCAACTGTGAGTAATCAACAATGATATGAAAACATGTCAGACTTGATGTGTCATGATTGATCGGTTATTACATCAAATTTGATTGTACATCGCTGACTTATATTTCTATCAAGGTTGATCACTCATAATTGTCGAAGATTTACATCACTGATGATTAAAATTTGAATGCCGAACTCAAAGGGAGTAAGCAGTCTAGCAATATGCCAAAACGTGTATGTTAGAAGGAGATGAAGCATCACACGTACACAAAAGTTTCCATCCGATTTTTCACACTGCCATTTAGAATTTGATAGAAAATTGTAGGTAGCCAGTGACAGAAATCTCTATCAGTCTTGCTACTTAAATGATTTGTCAAATGATAGTCACTGTTCTTACAGGGATCTGCATAGCAATGCCCTAACTAGTTGGCGAAAACAGCTTTTACAAAAAATATACACCCTCTTGCACACCTGTAGGCAAAGCCTCTACATTTGACCCCACGTATTTTAAAACCGGGCGGTGTAATCATTATAACTTTTATATTTTACAGAAGGCAACCCTATTCAAAAATAAAAGCCTTGGTGCACTTTTAAAGGCCAGGTGCTTTCATTTGATACCTCATTTTTGAAAATCATGCGAAGATGTAAATATTATAATTTTGTAGACAGGCAGCAACTGTATTCAAGAAATAAATACTTATTGCACGTCTTCAGGCCCAGCCCTTTCATTTGACACCTTATTTTTTTAATCCAAAGAACCGTGCAGATTTTATAACTTTTAAAA
>NW_023475376.1:0-3248 GCF_013731165.1 Rhagoletis pomonella
TTTAGCTTAAAAATATATGTAGCGAACAGTTTGAGTATCACTGTATTATGACACTTAATAAACGCAGCGCAAACAGCTGTGACTAGAAATACTAAACGAAGTAAACAAAAAGAGCAAAAAGAAATGTGCAAAAATAGAAACGATCTCAGTTAACTACAAAGGAATAACAACAACAATGATAACAACAAATGACTCGGCGAGATTAGATGTAAGCTAGTGAAATTTAATTAAATTTAATAAAAACCACAAAAATCACAAAACTTTCACTTAGCTTCGGTTATTATCACAATAGGATGCTCGTAGGCACTTTTTATAGCAACTTTTACTCAAACTTAGCACAATAAAATTTGCAAAATACAAAGACCAATCAAGGCACAAAATAAGTAGAACTTCACAGCTTGACGTTTGCGAATATTGTACTAAATAATCTATGATTATGTTTATAAATAAATTTTATTATTTTTTTGGGTTCTCTGGTTGCGTCACGCTCGCTGCGAGACCGCGAGGCACGCGGCATGAAAGCAAAAGCACCCGCGGCAGGAGCGAAAAAAATTAATAACTAGCTACTGCGTGCAAGTTTCCGTGTTTTTGCTTTTAAATAATATATTATAGAGGATTGATATTCAATGTAAATGATTAAAAAATCTGATCCTAAGTAGTAAATATTTTCATTTGTTCAGAATTTTATTTTATAAAAATTAAATTTGTATACAAAATAATGATTATTTAAAAAATTGAAACAATCAGGCTAAAGCGTGTCTAATCGTAAAAAAAATCAGCAAGATACATGCTATGAATCAGTGGATAATAAATAATTACTGAATTCATCAAAACAAAAGTTAATAACAATAACTATTGTAAAACTTCGAATTTTGCGAAATTGCTCAAATTATTTTTTTTTTATGGTTGTAAACCGAATAAAGTGATTTGTGCGAAAAAATATTGACCGTCCAATTTTGGGTGGCCCACTTGAGAGATTTTCACTCATATGTACTTATGCACCATACGATTGACTTTGTATGAACCTGTACACACACATTTGTACAATTTTTGTTGCTTACACTGTCTTGTTACTGGGGTGCTCTGCTGAACATAATAGACATATCGTCCCGTTTCTGCCTTAACCACGTATCTACAATTTTTGGGAAAACTGATATTACCACTTATAGCAGCTGTTTTAACTTCACACTATTTGAAAATAGAACAAAGACTTAATGAGGGTGTTCACTACTGTTAGTGGAACCAGAAATATTAAGTAAAAAATGCGTTTATTGTATCCTACGGGAAGAAATTATGCATTTTTTCTTACACTCTCTAAAATACCTCTATTGCAGATACGAGGTTAAGGCAGAAACGGGACGATATGTACTTATACACCACAAGACCGATAGAATACAACATTTCGCTGATTGATGTGAAATTCGGAAGAGTGACATGAATATGACGTCATCGCAGATTTGCCGGTGGAGAGAGCTGAGAGAGATCTATCAGTATGTATGTATATGTTTTTCATATGTATATGTATATTACACAGGCAATACACAAATCTCCTATGACGTCATATTTCTGTCAAAATTTTCAAGAAAGAGTTAGCGGTATCGCCACCTTCTGTATTCGTTTCACCATGTATACACCAGCCCTGCAGAAAAAAATATCAACTTATAAAAAAGTACCTACTTGTAGTTAGTTTTTTGCGGGATTTCTAAAAAATATATAACTTGTAGTTAGCTACAAAAAGCTAACTTGAAACTAGTTGACAAGTAATGCAGGAGATTGTTTTCTTTAAACGCGTTTCTATTTAAATATTCTGCACTTCGCAAATAATTTTTCGAATTGAGGACAATAAAAGGAAGGATCGAAATTTCGTATTATCATTTTGAGGTTATGTCTGACGGAGTTCGAATATGGGACCACCTACAGCAGAATATGTAAACAAATATGAAATGTAATAAAATAAATAAAGTAAATAAATAAAAAAATAAAAAAAAATTTGTTTTTCCTATTGATATTATATGTTTAAAAGTAGTGAGTTACAAGTTAGTTACAACAAATGCAGCGGTAACCACCCCTGACTACATCTAATGCAGAGGTAACCACCCTTGACTATTTCGCGGCTATCGCCATAGAAATATAGTTAGCTTTCGTCAAAGAAAATATACAGATAACAGTGACTTTTAGCTCCTTCCTAATCAACTTAAAGTTAGCTTATAGTTAGATACATTTCCTGCAGGGATCCGATGGACTTTGTATGAAACTGTACATACACACATTTGTACACTTTTTGTTGCTTACACTGTTTTTTCAGTTTAAATTTGAATTTAACATTACTGCTTCTTACACCAACTATAGTTGCGTTCGATAACAAAATTAGCCAACACCAGCCAACAATCAAAATCAAGAGAGTAAGCGAAAATTCTCTCCCAAAGAGATGAAAAAGCAAAAAAGTAAACGAACAGAAAATTAGCCATTATGTACTTGCAAAAACCGGCAGAAGAAGGCACACCAGCTGACTTTGTTTAGTTTTTATTTGTAAACAAACTGAAATTCATGTTGCCTCCATAGAAGAAAAAAGGAAAGTGAACGTTCAATGTTCGCCAGGAACATTTCTAGAAGTAAAAACTAGTTGGCGCTATCATAAAGACACATAGCAGGCAGCCAAAAAGCATATAAATACCAAAACTCGGAAAATGCAATTTTGTTTGTTTACATAAATTGCAACCATATGTTTTGTGATCATATGTTTTCGTGTTGGATAATTTTTGCGGACTAAAATTTTGCCAGTACAAAATGAACGCTTCTCTTGCATCAAAATGAACGCTTGCTCTACCAATTTTTGTGTGTTGTATAATTTTTTGTCGTTATCGAACGCCATCCAGTAAAAATTTGGAAAAACTATTACAAATTTTTGACTTGTCGAACGCACCTTATATCAATGTTGCGATGTGACATTCCAATATGAATACTATTTTGTTGCTGGGGTGCTCTCATGATTCAATAATACAAGGTTCGATAAACTGGCAATTGTCTCTCTCGCGCCGCTCCAGAAGAAGTTAAATATTGCCCCTAAATACATGCACTATTTACATACGCTACAACGCAAATGGACGACACGCCATTTCTTTAAATGAAATTAACTGCTGCTATATGTATGTATGTTTATACTAAACGTGAGCAAACAACATTTTTCTTGCACAGTCTTCGGTTCTCTTTCACTGCAAGTTGAATTATTTTAATATCTATTGCAAAAT
>NW_023475377.1:0-3247 GCF_013731165.1 Rhagoletis pomonella
GCAGTTCTATCCCAGGGGGATATAGGTACGGACAAACCAATTGCATATATTTCTCGCTCTCTAAACAAGGCCGAGGAAAACTACGCTACGAATGAAAAGGAGATGCTAGCCATAGTGTGGGCATTAGATAATTTGAGGTCGTATTTATACGGTGCCAAAAAGATCAAAATTTATACTAATCACCAGCCATTAACGTTTTCCTTAAGCGGTCGCAATTATAATGCAAAACTAAAGAGGTGAAAAGCACGAATCGAAGAATATAACTGTGAAATAATTTATAAGCCAGTGGTCGCAGATGATCTTTCCCGTCTTAAGACCGAACTCCTTAACGGATTCTGTGGTGGCTCAACCGTCAGGAAGCGAAATAGGAAATAGTGATGAGGTAGCAACAGTGCACTCCGCTGAACAGGATAACTCCGATATTATACCACACCGCATCATGGCTACCGCAGATATTTTATTTCTTTACCAAATATCGAAAGTTCAAACGTTATTCCAATTCTTAAAGAATGCCTTAATCCTAACGTTATAAATGGCATAAAAATTCCTGAGGAATTTCTCCAATTTTTGCAAAACGTGTATGCTAATAATTTCCACAGGTATAGGATCAGGATAACTCAGCGTCTAGTGGAAGACGTGACCATCCCTGATAGAATTTTCGATATAATCGAGGAAGAGCATCGCAGAGCCCACAGAAATCCGAAGGAAAATAGAGAGCAGATTCTCGAAAAGTACTACTTTCCGATATGTCAAAGCAAATTAGGGATTATGTTAGGCAGTGCGAAGTGTGTAAGCTTAATAAATATGACAGGCATCTGGCTAAGCCTCACCTCCAGCCGACACCGATTCCCAGCTACCCATCCGAGATCATTCACATGGATATTTTTGAGATTGAAAAACAGAAGTTTCTGAGCAGTGTAGACAAGTTTTCAAAATTCGCAAAATTATTCGCTATCAAGAATAAGTCATTCATTTATATCCGGAGAAAACTTACTGAAGTTTTACATTATTTTTCCGTGCCAAAAATCTAAGTCATGGACAATGGGAGGGGATTCCTAACTCTGCTCGTTCTCAATTACATTAGATCTCTCGGGATTGAAATTTACCAGACACCCACACAACGGAGTGAAGCCAATGGCCAGGTAGAAAGGTTACATTCAACCCTGGTTGAAATTTATCGGTGCATATCTAACGACTTTCCTAGGATGACTCCCAAAGAGAGGGAAGCGATAGTCGTAGATAGGTACAACAATACCATCCATTCCATAACAAAAAGGAAACCGGTAGATATATTCTTTAACAGAACAGCTAGGGTAAACTACCAAGGCTTAATAGACTTTAACGTTAATTATATAAACAGGCCAAACCCCTTCAAACGCGGTGCCCACTCTGACAATTTACCTCGGAATCAGCAAAGACTGTTTAATACCATCCCAGATGAAGGTGAGGCACAGGACGAAGACCAAGAACCCACAAAAGACGAAATTTCCGAGGATTTTCTATCCTCCGCTCATCTAGCATACCATACTTAGAATATACGCTGCCCGATGGTCGCGCGCTCGATTTCTTAGTCGACACCGGTGCGAATAAGAATTTCATTAGACAGGATATAGCGACCAAAACAATACCGGTGAATAAACTTTTAACGTAGCATCTGTTGGAGGTTCCGTTCCTGTAAAGGAAAAAGTAAAAGTTAAAAGTTAAGTTATTTGAAAATGTAGGCAACTCAAGTGTGTTCGAATTCTTTGTGTTACCAACTCTAAGTGGTTTCAGTGGAATCATCAGCGATGACACACTAAGAGAGTTGGGTGCTGTAATATATAGGAAGGATAACTTACTAATAATGTAATGTTAATTTTACATTAGGAAAGGAAATGCCTCCTGAAGTTCACAAACAATAGACACTCTGTTAAAGAAATATTCCAATCTTTTCGAGCCTTTGAATGGGAACGAGCTTATAGACACAAGCGTTCGCGCCGAAATAAAAACCTCCACCCCCGAGCCAATATACAGCAAAAGCTATCCATACCCAGCGTGTATGAGGGACGAAGTCGAGAGGCAGGTTAATAGGCTGCTTTCCGATGGGTGTTATCCGACCATCAAAAAAGTCCTTATAACTTACCAATTTGGGTAGTGCCAAAAAACCAAAGGCAAATGGGGAAAAGCAATATCGAATGGTGATCGACTATAAGAGGCTGAACGCATTGACAATAGCGGACACGTATCCTATCCCTGATATTAACGCGACGCTTTGTAGCCTCGGACAGGCTAATTATTATACTACGATAAACTTAACGTCTGGTTTCCACCAGATACCAATGAAGGACTCAGACATATCTAAAACCGCTTTTTCAAAGATGAACGGAAAATACGAGTGCCTACGTCTACCCATTGGACTGAAAAATGCGCCCGCTATTTTCCATAGAATGATTGACGATGTATTGAAACAATATATTGGAAAAATATGCTATGTCTATATTGATGATATTATAGTATTTGGAAAAGGCGCGGACGAACATTTAGATAACGCAGAAAAGGTTTTTTCAAGACTCTTAGAGGCAAATTTAAACGTAAACTTAGACAAAACAAGTTTTTTTCGAAAAGGAAGTTGAATTCCTTGGCTATTTAGTTACTCCCGAAGGATTTCGTCCGGACGCAAAAATAGTTGAGGCTATGAATTTAATTTTGCCACCATCCAATTTGAAAGATCTGAAAAGTTTTTTGGGAATGACCTCCTACTATCGGAAGTTCGTTCGTGACTACGCAAAAATAGCTAAGGGTCTGATTATGCATACTTCGCATAACTTCGCACAACTGTTTGTACCAGTGCACTAAAAATGTAACTTAAGAAAATGAGAAGCAAAATCTAAACTCAACAGATCGCTAAGTTTCTAAAAGTTCTGCTAATTTCTGGGTAATGGAATACATACAAAGTACATACGAAATTACAGTTTGAAGTTAATGCGAAGTTGTGCGAAGTTATGCGAAGTATGCATAATCAGACCATAAGCCATTGACAAATCTAACGCGCGGGAAAAAATGCACAAATAAAAGCCAGTGCATCGAGGAAAGTAGCAATACAACTTGACAGTGCGGCTTTGCAAGCCTTCGGTGACCTAAAACGTATGCTAACTTCCGCTGATGTCTTGGCGTTTCCTTATTTTGGTAAGCCTTTTAATTTGACCACTGATGCGTCGAACTATGCAATTGGTTTGTCCGTACCTATATCCCCCTGGGATAGAACTGC
>NW_023475378.1:0-3247 GCF_013731165.1 Rhagoletis pomonella
AAAGAAATAATTAATAATGTTTTGAGCGTTAATTCGTTCTTGTTCACCCACATCCGTGTTAAAAATAAAGAAAAGTGTATAATAATCTAAGACATATAAAAATATAAAAACACCATGGTTTTTGATTTTTTACATAACAGGTTATATAAAAAAATTAAAGGTAATTTTATTTTATGAAGTATTCAATTGTATTTCTAATTAGTAATTTTTTAGTTTAAAATATTTTTTATAAGAAACAATTTGTGTTTTTTCCTTTTAAGTGTTTTTTCTCAAAATTTTATGTACGAAGTATACAAATATGCATATCAGAAGAAAAGGGGTTTAATCGCCTTTACAACGGCGCCAATTGTTTAAGAATCGGTTGGTAATTTTTTTTGTCAAAAATATTTTTTTTTAATAAAATGTGTGTTTTTTTTATTTTTATACACGAAGTATTCAAATATGCATATAAAAAGAAATGGGTTTTTCTTCGCCTGTAGAACGATACAAACTTTTTAAAAATCGGTTAATAATTTTTTTTGTTTAAAATACTTTTTTTAAAAAAAAAGGTATTTTTTTCCATTTAATATGTTTTTCTAAAATTTGTATACACGAAGTATACAAATATGCATATCAGAAGAAAGAGGATTCATCTTTCCAACAATACCAATTTTTTTAAAATCAGTTAGTAATTTTTTTGTTTAAAATATTTTTTTTATAAAAAAGGTAATTTTTTCATTTAAATTGTTTTTTTCCAAAATTTTTATGTTCGAAGTATAGAAATATGCATATCAGAAGAAAGCGAGTTTAATCACCTTTACAACGATGTAAACTCATTAAAAATCTATTCAAGATTGTTTGAAATATAATGAATTTAATTTTTCGAGGACCTGGACTTTGACCCCTTATAGTACCTGTAATATAAGTTATATACAATTTAAATAAGAGCAAAAGGAGGACTTTGTCTGTATTTTTAGGTTTTTAGCTATTTACTGTATTACTGTAATAATCAAATATATTTTTTTACCAAAGGTCCCATTTCGAACTAACTTCCAAAAATGGTGATATAAATTTTTTACCTATGACTCAATCTCTTAAAAAAAATTGGTTTGGTCCAATACCCAGAAAAAAAGTTGATTTTGCCGTACAGTGTTATCTATACATTTGTCTATATATATCTGGATTCGTTTTGGCTGTTACAAACGACCGTTATATAAACAAAGTTATAATCAGGGCTATCACTCGTGGTCTGAAACTATCGATGGCACTATCAATACTACCGATGGTTTTTGACCATCGTACCACCATCGATATTATTCAATACTATCGATAGTTTTTGATGGTTTTTGTTTATCCTACATTATTGTTTATATTATTATACAGGCCAACAAAAATTTAGTGCGGCAAATGATAAAGTTTTTTTTGATAGACTTTTTGGTGCTGATTAAGAATCCGCAAGTAAAAAGCTTCCACCAGTTCCAGATTTTCAGAAAAATTAGGTCAAAATGTCAAAAAATCACGTTTTTTGCAATATTTGAGAAGCTCTATAAGTGACCTTAGGGTGAACATGTCGGAATAGTATTTTCAGGCGTTATAGTCGAGGCCTTATAGGCCTTAATTTAAGCCTAAGTGGAAGGGGCTACCTCCTTTTGTTTAATTGCGGGAGGTACTCAAACTTCGCCAAAATCAGTTGTTGCTTTTCATTAATTGACTATAAGTGACCATCAGGTCAAGGTGCAGGGATGGTGTTTCCAGGGATAGTGGTCGAGAGTTCTAGATTTAATTTAAGCATAAGTGGAAGGATCTATAACGTTTTGTTTCTTGTCTAGAGCTTTTCAAATATTGCAAAAAAAACGCGACTCTTTCACACTTTGACCTCATTTTTTTTCAAAATCAGGAGCTGATGGAAACTTTTACGATTCTTAATCAGCACCAAAAAGCCTAAAACTTTCACTATAAGGTTGCGATTTACTGATTTTGTAAGGAATATTTTTTATAAATTTGCCAAGCGCAATACAAAGCCACATTGTAAGTTTAAAAGACTATCGAAAACTATCGATAGTTATATAGTTGATATAATTCCATATATGTACATATTTGTGTAAGTGTAGACGTAAAATACCAATACATACGTTCATCTGTTAGACGCTATTTAATGAAGGAATATTTTTTATTAGGAAAGGAACCTTATTACTTTATTATCAAAAAAATTTATTTAAAAAAATATATTTTTTTTACTTTCTAAGAGAATAAAATTTTAGGTAAAAAATGTATTTGATAAAAAGGAAAATAATGAAATAAAAAACGAAACAAATTCCGCTGCCCAAGGACTTGGACTCGAATTCGGATCTCTCAAATGGCAGTAAGATGCTTTGTACACTCGGCCATTGGGATTGCTAGGGAATGGTGAGCCAAATTACATATGAAGGAGTTAGAATCATTAGGGTCTAAGTGGAATTTTTTGAAAATATAAGTTATACCCATGATTGAGAGAATACAAAGGTTGCGCCGATCTCGGACCGCTATTCCTCTCTTAACGAATTTGACAGAATCGTTGTTTGCATGACGTCACACTTGTGCAACTTGTTTACGTTTTCCTCGCAAAATTTTTTCTTCTTCTTCCATTCTTGCTCACGTTTTGGCATTTCTCTCTCGAAATTGCACCAGTGTGACGTCAGACAAAAGATATTCTCAAAAATCCTCTCTGATCGGCGCAATCTTGTATTCTATCATTCTTGAGTTATACCTACGGTGACCATCCGTCCTTTATTTAACCCCCTGCCCTTTATATTTCCATCAATTTGTCCTTTATTTCTTAAATTGTCTTTTAAATGTGCTTTGGATTTTTCAGAGGTCAATTTTTAAACAGAGAATATGAAAAAATAAAATGCCCCTTATAAAATATAATGAAAACCTTCGCCAGTTTGTTTCGCACCCCACTTAAGGGTTTTTAATTAATCGGTAATCTTTCTACAATCTATAAACACGAATCATTTCTAATACTGATGGGGGAAATTTATATAATTGAAACAAAAATTAACTAATGTTTAGACATTTTCTTAGAAAAATTAATATACTTTGGGTAAAATTCATTGTTCACAAAAGCACAGGGAAAGTTGTTCCCAGGATCTTGTTGCACGCTGAGTTTCCAGTTCCACTGAAAAATAACAATAAACCGCCGCTGGCTTCGTCGTGTAGTATGAATCATGATAAAGGCATTTAGGCAGCAAAGGATGACGAAGTCTTTTATAAGGATATGGTTTCATTT
>NW_023475379.1:0-3247 GCF_013731165.1 Rhagoletis pomonella
TCGGCCCACGCTAATGTACATATATTTGCATTAATTTGTCATATGTTTTATTTTATTTATGTGGCTTTTGTTACAATGTTTCAGGCAATTCTCCAGAAATGCTAGCTCCGTTGGTTGTGTCACTGCCGTCACCTTCGCCGTCGACTACTGCGTTGCCGTCACCTTCGTCGTCGATCACTGAGTTGCTGTCACCCCCGCCGTCGTCGGTGGAACTTCCAACGTACTCAAATGCGCGCTCTGCAAAGAAGACAAATATAGAAAAATTAATGCAAATGTATGACGAATTCAGCAAATGCTACAAAGAAGCAGCTGCCGAGAATATAAAAATGGGGGAAGAAATAACGAAGGTCGAAAAGGAGAAGTTAGAGGTGTTAAAAAAGATGCGCGACAATAATAAAAAATTAACGGAAGGCGTTCTGGACTTTTTAAGCCGATTAAATTAACTTACACTGCCGGCAAAAAGTATTGGCACAGCAAATCTTTCACAATATATGGAAACAATTTTTTTCTAATATATTTACACCAAGTTTTTGTATAAATGTTTTCCATTCTACAACAAAAAAACATGAAAATATAATTCCTAAACTTTGTGCAAAACTCGCGAAAATTCAACAAATTTTCATCCAAATTTTCAACTTTTTAATCAAATTTTGTAGAATTTTTTTGAGTATGCAGTTTTGCAGCCCATTAAATTCTAGTAAAAGAATGCAAGTTCCAAGTTAGTCAAAATGCGCATTGACACCTTTTTTTTGTTGAAGGCGTTTTGCATTTTTCCCATATAGAGTATTTTCGAAAAAATTCTTTTATATGGAAGACCCTGCGTAAAAAAATTGTCAAAAATCAACTGTAATTCCTAGCTTTTTAAAACTTGTACTTTATTATAATAAAATTGGTCGGCCAAAAATATGCATACTCAAAAAATTCAAAAAATATGACCAACAAGTTGAAAATTTGGATGAAAATTTGCTGAATTTTTGCGAGTTTTGCACAAAATTTAGGAATTATATTTTTATGTTTTTTAATAATGTTTATTTTTAATAAACACTGGAACTAATTTATTAATGTACAACTTGTTTTTAAATTTTATGGGATTTTCGATTCAAGAACTACATTAGAATTCTAATATAAAATGGAAATATGGCGCCAGCCTTAGAGACTGTGTTTGCTGGGGTATTGGGGCTTAGGTATAGTTGTTGCTTTGTAATTTTACGATTTAGAATGCACCCATACTTACAGAAAAGTATACTGAGAGCATTTCTTATATATTCGGCTTCATGCCTGTTGTGCATCAAATTTGTTGAGCGATTTGGATAATTTCTATTTCGGTCGATATTTTTTAATTCGCTTAACCAAATTCTAGGCATGCCATCTTTCTCCTCAATTAAAAAGTTGTGTAAAACGCAGCATGCCTTTATCACTGCATTCGCATTTCGGATGTTATTATCAATTCCTTTACCAATCTTGCGGAATCTACAAACACAAATTATACATAGGTATATGTATACACATATATATAAAAAAGTTCAGTATTCAACCGAAGTTAATTGTAAGCCCATTACCGTGCTTTTAAATGACCAAACGCATTTTCTACTACCCTGCAACATTTAGACAGATAGATTTGATAGTTGAATTTTTTTTTGTGCAGAGGTATGGTTGAGATTAAACGGAAAAGGTTTCATTAAGTTTTGCGATAAACGAAATGCAGAATCTCCTAGTATTAACACCGGAATGTTTACTGACTCTAATTGAATACTCATTTCATTAAGCAAAGTACAGTTATGCAGCTCTTTCTTAAATAATAACCTTTCGTAAATGTATGAGTCGTTAAATTTTCCTGGACTACCAACATTAATGTAAAGAAAACGATATCTACAAAAGAGGGTTAATTTTATTTATGTTACAAATATACATACATATATAGTCCAAAGGAAGACAAATTTACCCGGAGTCAACTAAAGCCAAAAGCACGGTGGAATACCACCCTTTGTAATTAAAGTAATCGGTGGCTTCTTAGAAAATTAAATGAGAAAAAATTAATTGAGTGAATTGTACAAATGTATGTACGCGTTAAAACATAAAAACATAACAATTGCACAAATGCATTGAGGAAACCCAATTCGGTTGAACCCAGACATACACTCTCGTATCTTTTCTCTACTGAGAGGGAAGTGATTAAGGTAAATAGGATGTAATACAATCCATGCTTGCTTGCAAAACTCTAACACGATTAAGCATACAGTCGATTTTCCAATTCCGAACATATTACCCACACTTCGGTACTCAGAACACGATCCCAGGGCATACAGAGCAATGGCTACCCGCTTCTCAAGGCTAATGGCTTTCCGAAAATTTGTATCTTTCTTTTCCAAACATGAAAGAAGACCGCATAGTTTGTTGAAGCTACTGCGCTGCATGTTCCTAAAGAACTCTTCCCCATTACCTTGGCAATCAATCTCCCGAAACATACCCCTCCGATTCTACAACGGCAAGATATATGTATATATTAATAAAAATCTAGGGTTGCCAGATTTTTTATGCGCGAAATCAGTACGTTAGACTTTTTAATGCTAAAAAATCAGTACTTTTCAGTACATTTTTATTCAAAGCGAAATTATGAATGTAACAGCCGGTTTCACCAAAAATTTAAATGGAAAATGATTTTTTATTTGCTGTCAATTTCCATATAAAAATAAAAAAAACTAAAATCATTTTTCACTTAAATCGCTGTCGTGAAATTTACATTTTTGAATAGCAATAATGAGATCATTTCCATCTTCAGTGTTTTAGGTTTCTCTCTTTGCGCCAGGAAGCAAACTTAATACTCTCAGTTGCTTCGTTTTAGTTTGTCGTTCGCACGGATCTAGTCCGATTCGCACTGTCATAACAAGCGAGTTTGAAGGATTAGATTCAGGCGAATGACATCCTACGGACCGGAATAGGCATATATCCCATGGCTGTCAGTCGCAAGAATCTAATCCTTCACACTCGCTTGTTATGACATCCGTCGGATACTGTAATAGGTACGATTATTTCAAACTGTGGAAAAGTACCACTATTTAAGGACTTCATCCATATTTCCTCATTGCTGAAACTAATTTCTTCAAATACGCAAAAACTTTTAAAGACTCAGATTCGCTGAAAAGAGTATCCAACTTCATGTCTTGTATGCAAAACTCTTTTACAGTATCAGTAAATTGTGAAAAAAAGAATTGTAAGTTATAAGCAAAAGCCATTCGAATATTCATAT
>NW_023475380.1:0-3247 GCF_013731165.1 Rhagoletis pomonella
AGCATATGTGGTTGTGTCAAATTTCAGGACGTTAGCATAAGCGGTTCTAGGGAAAAGCGATAGGAAAATTTCAGTTTGTGTGGGAGGTGCCACCCCCCCTCTTTTCCAAAATCCACCACTTTTCGCCGTTAGTGGGGTATTTACCAGGGACGTGAACCGGATGAAAAATTTGGTCGGTTCGGTTCAGCGGTGCGAACCGTTGTTCCACTTTTAGATTGGTTCGTCAAAGCGGTTTTTTTTTGGTCTTTGAACCGGGGTTTCGGTTCGGTTCAACGGTTCGAAAAACCAAAAAATGGCGCGCAAATTTAAGTGTCAATTGTCAAGTGCAACAACGCTCAAGGTTAAGGGTCAAGTAAGATGGACTGCCATTACATTTGATATTGTCAAATGGTAAAAAAACATGGTAGGTATTACCATGTTTAACAAAAAGAAAATAAAGTGGGTACATTTATCCATTGAAAATTGGTTAAAACGAACCTTTAAACCTTTAAAGAAAGTGGTTCGGTTTTCGGTTCGGATCAAACATTTGTGGAAAATTTCGGTTCGGTTAATGGTTCAGTTAATTAATAGAAAAAAAGCGGTTTTCCGGTTCAAAACCGGCTCGACCCTATCAAGCTGGTATTATTTTATATATATATAAGGAAAATTTGAAAGTTAGCGTGGGCCTCGTGCACCCCCCTGCCCCTACCTGGCTACGCCCATGCCATCCACTATTACATCCACTGTCAAGCAAGAAAGTAATATTCCGTTCACTACACAAGGAACTCTAAGCACGGTTGCCATTTCCTATTTATTTTTCGGACCAAAAAATTAACCAAATGGTAAAAAATGGACCAATTTTTATTACATCGTCAAATTGAATGGAGTTTATTCCTCTTTATCAAGAAAATACCAATTCAGTTTTTATAACGATTTTTTTTTTATATTAAATCCAAAGTGCAAAGTGGCGGCCGCTGTAGTGGTAAGCAGAGCGCGCTTCCACTCCGCAGCGCCTGGGTTCAAGCCCTGGTCAAAGCAACATCGCAAAAAATTTTAGTAAAAAGGTTTTTTCTTAACAGCGGTCGCCCTTCGGCAGGCAATGGCAAACTCCGAGTGTATTTCTGCCATGAAAAACAGGTTCTCATAAATTTACAATCGCCGTTCCGAGTCGGCGTAAAACTGTAGGTCCCTCCACATTGTGTAAAAACATCAAGGCGCACGCCACAAATCGGAGGAGAAGCTCGGCCAAACACTAACATATGTGTAAGCGCCAATCTTTTATTATTATTATCCAAAGTGAATTATAATTGCATTTTACTAACAATCTATTATTTAAAGTTTCAAATTATAATTTGTTTCTTAATTTCGTTTTATTAATGCTAAATCAATAAATTTGCGCTCAGCTGCTGCGGAACTGTGGGGCCGACTAAAAATGTTATGAACTAAATCACACAATTCTCCAAAAGCCGCTTCACCCAATCCATTTTTAATCAAACTTACTAGATCACAAAAACGTTCTATATTGGTACAGTTTTTGAAGTTACTTTCACTCAGCCTCAGTTTGGGAAAATGAAATTCAATTATGTCTGCATCATCTACTAATGCAGGAAATTGGTCGAGTAACGGCAAAATTGGTACATCAGTATCAGAAAGAACTTTATATGGTGTAATTATTTCAAGATGTTTAATATCTTTTCGATTGAAATCGAATAATATTTTCATGTGCTGAATGCTATGATTAAAATTTTGCTACCTTTGCTCATCGTCATCGTCGACGATCGTCAGCGCATCAGTAACATAACTGACGATGGTCGTGGCGGAATATTCATCAATTAAATAGAAAAAAGTTAAAACGCGAAACTATTGCATGAAGTGAAAAGATGATAATAACCTAACCAAAGACTTGTGAAATGGATCAAACGAAAAGAAATGGACCAAATTTGGTCAATTTGGTCCAAAACGGCAACCGTGGCTCTAAGCACAAAAAATTTCTTCCAATGTATTGGACGCTTGTAAAGAAAGGGAAAATGTATGTATTTAAATACATACAGCTTTTTAGTCTAATTTATTTTCTAGACCATAAAAATCAAATCTCTAAACATCGTGCTAAACTATGGAAAAATCAATAAATTTGCAATTTTAGGATAAAAAAAGTGCAAGTGCAAAATCGCTTTCATTTTTAATATTTTTTTTTACGGACCGTATTATTATTTTCTTCCACACAAAAAAAAATGTCAAACATTCTTTGTATGGAAGAAACTGCGTGAAAAATTTAAAAAATTAACGCGATTTCTTAGCAAGCTCAAACTTGCACTTTGTTATATACTAAAATTTAATGGGCTATAAAACTATTTTTTCTTCTTTCTTCTTTTTTTGGCGCTATAACCGCCTAAGCGATTTTACTCGAGTTCAGCAAAGCACGCCAGTCGTTTCTCCTCTGTGCCAACTGACGCCAATTGGAAACGCCAAGTGAAGCCAAGTCCTTCTCCACCTAATCTTTCCATCGCAGTGGGGGTCTCCCTCTTCCTCTGTTACCACCAGCGGGTTGCGAGTTGAATACTTTCAGAGCTGGAGCGTCGGTGTCCATTCGAACGACATGGCCAAGCCAGCGGTGCCGTTCATACAGCTCATCGTTCCATCGTCTGCGGTACTCGCCGTCGCCAACGCGTAAAGGCCCGTAAATCTTCCGCAAAATCTTTCTCTCGAACACTCCAAGAGCCGCCTCATCGCCATATACCAGCACGGGCATGATGAGTGACTTATAGAGCGTAGTTTTCGTACGTCGAGAGAGGACTTTACTCCTGAATTGCCTACTCAGTCCAAAGTAGCACTTGTTGGCAAGAGGGATTCTGCGTTGGATTTCAATGCTGACATTATTATCGGTGTTAATGCTGGTTCCCAAGTAAACGAAATTCTCTACTTTCTCGAAATTGTAACTGTCAACAGTGACGTGGGTGCCAAGGCGCGAATGTGCTGACTGTTTGTTTGATGACAGGAGATACTTCCATCGTAAGGGAAGGGGCCTCATCCGAGGCTTTGCCTTGCTTCTTCACTGGAAGTGGTTTTTACGTGGCGGGTCCCAAACCCAGCGCACAACCCATTGCTGAGACAAAACTACTACTTCTTAGAATATTTCTAAAACAAATTGAATAGAAAATTGCAAATCAGTATGCAAATTTAACGAATTCTCCTGAGTTTTGTGAGAATTTTAAAGGTTTAATTTTCATGTTTTTTTTTGTGTATATTTTTATTAAAAATTATAGAAAAT
>NW_023475381.1:0-3246 GCF_013731165.1 Rhagoletis pomonella
ACACCCGCTTGCAGCCGCACCTACTGGTGAACAGACGCTGCAGACTTAAGTGAGCCCTTAAACCGAATAACTCAGAGTGGCCCCACCGAAGCTCCCTCTCTTTCTGCCGTGACCCTAGGCTTCACTCGGATTGGTTACCGCATCTCGCACATGGGTTGCTCACGTTGCCCAGAGTGCGCGAACGAGGACGCAAGAGTCCTGATTAAGTATAGCCATGCAACTGTAACTGCATACCCAGCGCAATGACTATACCCCATATTTATAAGTAGATTTAATTTCATATAGTACTACATATTTTGAAATTGTGGAAATTATCGATGGTCAAAATTTAAAAAATTAAGAAAAATAAGGGTTATTTTCAGTTTACCCTATAAAATCGTCCCAACTAGCCAAGTCCGACAATAGATTTTTATATACCATTTTAAAGGCCTATATATCCTCTTCTCGATCTTTGAAAAAATATCAAAATTAAAATCAAAATCTACAAGTAAGAAAGTCTAAGTTATTCGGTATTAAATTTCATAATTCGATTTTAAGTTGGAGGTGGAGTTGCTGGAGGACTTCAAAATGTAATTCGCATAAAGGAGTTAGTATTTGTGACAGGTAAAATTCAAAATTGTATGAAAAAATATGTCGAATTCCGACAACTGGGCGATACTAGTAAATAAAAAATCTGCTTTATACCCGGTACAGTGTGTAGAAATAAACGATGTTCTTTTCAATAATAAAAATTGAGTTGTTTGTAAAATATCGTGCATTTTTTAAACAAATTATGTATTACATAAAAAATTAAATAACGAGTGTTGTAGCCTTAATAGTGTTTTCTTCACATTACAATTTTTAAAAATGGCCAATGTAATGCTTAAATCCGTAGTCCAATACGTATGTATGAAAATTTTAAAAGAAAAGGAATAATTTTTATTTAAAATGAGTTTTTTCAAAAACGGCTCGACAAGTTACGGGCTATAAAATTTTTACACATTATTTATAACATAAATAACCCAAAATTAGCAATAAACAAGTAAGAAAGTCTAGGTTCGGGCGACGCCGAACATTAAATACCCGGCGCAAGTTTTAAATATATGTTTTTTCACCTTTCCGAAAGCTGCCGCTAGATGGTAAGCCGGGGTGTATCAATTTTGAGTAAATTTGCGTCCCTAAATTTCAAAATATTGCAGTTTCAAGCATTTCTGAAATTTACCGTTATATGAAAAGCGGCCGTAATTTTACTCCGATTTCAATAATTTTCAAGGTTTTTCTTTTATGTGGCAAGCACAATAAAAATACCGAGTTTGGTACAATTTGGTAGAACGGTTACCGATATAGATATATGTGATAAGTGGGCGGTGCCACGCGCATTTTCCAAAATTTTTCCATAAACGTATTTCTTGGTAAAGAATTGTTGCAAGCATCAATTTTGCATAAATTAGCTTTAATATTTACTGATTTATCCAAGGTTTTGTATTTCTTTAAATTACCATGTGGGCGTGGTTATTGTCCGATTTTAAAAATTTTCGGCCATTTGATATGGTGTACCAAGGGCAACAACTGTGCCAAGTTTGGAAGAAATTGGTGCAGCGGTTACCAAGATATACACATGTAACCATAAGTGGGCGTGGGTACGCCCATTTTTCAAAAAATTATAATACTCTTATTTTTCGTCTGAAAATTATTGTAAATATCAATTTTGAGTGAATTATCTTTAGTAGTTACTAAAATATCGCAGTTTTCGTATTTCTGGAAACTACCGTTATATGGGAAGTGGGCGTGGTTACAGTCAGATTTCGCCCATTTTCAATACCAACCTACCTTGGATTAACGGAAACCTACATACCAAATTTCGTTGAGATATCTCAATTTTTGCTCGAGTTATCGTGTGCACGGACAGACGGACAGACGGACGGACAGACAGACATGGCTTAATCGATTTCTTTTTTCATCCTGATCATTTATGTATACATTTGTCTATATCTATCTCTATTCTTTTTGGCTGTTACAAACAACCGCTATGTGAAAATTAATATACCCTTGTGCACAAGTGCGCTCGGGTATAAAAATGATGTGCTATGACCTTCGATTTAAAGTTGGTTCAGGCCCACCGTGATATATATAAGTAAGGTGTAAAGAAAACTCACAGTTTAGCTTTCCAAACGTCCGGGTTTCGCCAGGAGCCTCCGAGCTTGCGAAAAATCTCCGTGCTATGGGTTTTGCACCAATTTCTTCGAGTTGCGGTTAGAAACTCCGATCGATTCGCAACTATCATTCAATGGTTTTTCCATCAATTCAATCTATTGATATCCCTGTAGCTATGCAGTGGATGAAACTTTTTTTAGCCGTATGCGAAGTTCAGAGAATCGCCAAATTTAATTGGGAAAACTCTGTCTATACCTACGGTGACCATATTTATGAAAGCCGAATACGGGACAAAAAATAATTTTGCAAATTTTTTCCACACCTTTTTCCCTGAAACAGTATCCTCATAGTAACATCACAAATTTGTAGTATAATTTTCTCAAGATTTTTACGCCGTAAAATTAAAAAAAAAAAAATTCGTTAAATTTTGGTATAATAAAGTGCAATTTTAAGTCGGTAAGGCTTACCACTAATGTTTGGCAATTTTTATTTATTTTTTTTTTTTTATTGACAGTGTTCAGTGATCGGACTTCTACCACATTGTGGTAGATCTGCCACTTTTTTGAGCATCTACCACACAGGGTCTGAAATCCACCACATATTAGCGTTTTTGAGTAGTTTTATTTTTGCTCTATATAATTTTCTTAATTTTAACAGCAAAAATTGTCCAACACTAAACACTAACAACAGGCAGAATGGGAGGATAAAATAAACATTAAAATAGTAAATTTTCTCAATATTCAATTTTTCGACAGATTCTACCATACTAATTTTTTTTCAAGTCCGATCACTGACATACAAATTATGTATGTTCCAAGGTACATTGAACAGGTAGTATCAGTAGAGCAGCTGATTTGATTTATTTTCAAATTATTTGGTCTCGAAAATGTCAAATATTTTTAATTTTTTCTCACGAAAATTATAAGTTGTTAATATCCATTTGCTTGTGAAACCTTTTTCCATACAAAACAAGCGATTGAATAGCAGCTTTTGGAACGTTCGCCCAACTCGGCAGCACGACCGCTGATTACTGGGCCTTGCAAAGGATGGATCAATGCTTCGAGAAGCAAACAAATTTAATAGGAAAGAAAGTTGCATCAATTTTTATTTTTT
>NW_023475382.1:0-3246 GCF_013731165.1 Rhagoletis pomonella
CACTACTTTGCACTCTCCTACTTACCCAATTCGCCACAAAAAAAAAAAGTACGAACTTGTCGGTCTGGTGAGCTCGTCGGGGTGAATTCGAATCGACATCAGATCGAGTAAATTTTTTTGCATACAAAACTCCAAAAACTATAAAAAATTCAATGAGGGCCTTGAGTCTCTTTAAACTTGTACTCTATTATAGTAAAATTTTACGGGCTATAAAACTACTACTAATTTTTCCTTCCTTAAATTTTAATTTAAAAATCTTGTTGATTTTCTTTTAATATGGCACACAGTTTGAAAGTTGGATCTGTATAATTTTTGTTTTAGAATAAATTGCATATATTTTTACAAATAATCAAAATTTAAAAAAATTTAAAACAGTTAATTGTAGAAACTTGTCAATATGTTTATTTATACCGCAGTACATAATTTGACTAAGCATTTTATATATATGTGTTAAATATTATCCTCCTAACTATTCTTTAATAACAAAATTACAAATTTGGTATTAATTTTGTAGTACTACTGCATACATTTTTAGCATATGAATCGAATTCGATTCGAAGTCGTTTGGCAAATTGGGTATTTAGGTTTTTGTTCTATTTGTATGTATATGTATGTGGGTTGCATCGCATAACAATCTATTGATGTCAGTATACGAAGCCCAATACTCAGTCAAAATCGATGCATCTACGGCCCGATACGTAGTACATGTGTGTATGTACATCAAAATGGTCCAAAAATGTATGTAAAAAAATAAGGTCGGATTTTTAATGCCGCCACCCCCTAGGATTGTTACATACCGAAAAAAAATATACCCATATTTCTTTATTTTGAAATAAAAAATAATTTAGGTAGTGCTCAAAGCGCTCAAAGTTTTTCATGTATTTTACATGGAGAAAAAACATCTTTTCGTAGAAATAGTGTAGAATTCTTGAAAATCAATATATTTCGATCGGAAAACTTTACTTATCTTCAGGAGATTCCCAATAATAATACTCAATTGTTTTTTTAACAACTTTTTCATCGTAACTATATTTTATAGGTCCTCCAAAGCCCTCAGAAAATGCAATGGGGGGACCAATAAAAAATCTTTAATCATAAAAAATGGTAAAATAAACAATTGGATATTAATACTGGAAGTCTCCTGAAGAGAACCACAATTTTCCGGTCGAAAAATACTGATTTTCAAGAGTTTTATACCATTTCTACGAAAAATTGTTTTTTCTCCATATAAAATACATGGAAAACTTTGAGCGCTTCGAGCACTCCCTAAATATTTTTTGATTTCAAAATAAAAAATATGGGTATATTTTTTTCGATATAGATCAATCCTAGGGTGTGCCGGCATTAAAACTCCGACTTTATTTTTTTGGACCACTCTAATGTACATATGTATATATTATTTACCGGCATTGTTCTTTTCTCACTTATTTACTTATACATGCCATTGTTTTTTGTTGCCATTGTTGTGAGGGTAGTATGGCGTAATGTTGCCATTGCAGGCATCGAAGGGTGACAGCTTACTTTACGCTTGAGTATTTCGATTTATTGCAAGCAAATCAATAACAACGAAGGAAATCAGTAGACGCGTGAGTAAATACTTACGTAAGAGGTATTCCTCCTTTTAAAAAATATTTCACTCGGAAATCGAAAGTGTTAAATTATGCTTGAAAAGGTAAGCAGGCGAAACTAGGGCATTAAAGTAAACAGTAGAAAATGCTTCAAGTACAATTTCTTCCTTTTAAGTAGATGCTTATTTATGTAATTAGAAATCGCTGTATAGCTGACGAACCACAGGAATCAATGTATCAGATTGCAAAACTACTCTGGTCATCCATTAGTTCTCAATACAGTAAGACTTTATTACTCAATCTTAGCAACTACTACAGTTTCTGCAGGACACTAACTATCTGATTTGTCTGCACGCGGCAAGATTAGACGTTCCCGAAAGTGACGTCTGAAAAAGTTTTAAGAATGTAGAGGAGAAGGAGACCATATCAATTATATAAATAGGCAATCATGTTTCCTTTACACCCCTTTTACGGCTAAACTGTACTTCTAAGGTATAAACAATTATATATCATTAGAAAGGTATTTTGATGCTGATGTGCAGGCAATTTTTAAAATTTCAAATTAGTTTAAAATAGAGCGAAAAAATCAATTCAAAAGTCACACCAATACCAATGCCATACATGTACATGGTTGGGGCGGAAATGCCTCCTAAATGTATGCTTTAATATTGATAGTGAATTAATGAAACGTGCTAAGCAGCAGTTTAGGAATAAGATGTATGTATGTATGTACATGAATAGATTAGCCTCAAACAAGGATGAAGATAATTTTGAGTATGGAGAAGAAGAAAGGGATAAATACAGAAATTAAAATAAAAGTAAAGAAACCTAAATATAAAGACAAAGAGGAAGGAAAATTTAAATACCTAACCTAATAACAATGGTGGGGGTGAATATGTAAATGAAGAAAAGAATGGACATATTTAGATCAGGATAAAGGAAAGGATAAAGATGAAGAAGATGAAGACCAAGACGAGGAAGAAGATGAAGATGAATATGAAGATAAGGATAAAGATAACTTATCTTAACTTAACCCCTTAACTTAACTTAACTCACCTCAACTCATCTCACCTCCGCTTAAAAACTTACTCCACCTGAGTTCGCTACACATTAATTCACCACACCTTAACTCCCCACACCTAAATCCACCACTACTTCACTCCCCACACCTAAATTCACCACACCTTAATTCACCACACCTAAATCCACCACACTTCAATTCACCACACCTTAACTCACCACACCCCAACTTTCTCACCACATCTTAACTCACCACACCTTAATTCACCACACCTCAACTTTCTCACCACACCTTAACTCACCACACCTTAATTCACCACACCTCAACTCACCACAACTAAATTCACCGCACCTGAATTCATAACACCGTAACTCCCACACCCAATTCCACCACACTGCAACTCACCACACCCAATTGCAACACATGAAACTAAACTAAAGAAACAATATAAAGAAAAAGAGGAAGGAAAATTTAACTACCTAACCTAATAACAATGGTGGGGGTAAATACGTAAATGGAGAAAAGAATGAAGATATAGATCAGGATAAAGGAAAAGATAAATATGAAGACGATGGTGAATATGAAGATGAAGATGAAGATGAAGATGAAGATGAAGATGAAGATGAAGATGAAGATGAAGATGAAGATGAAGATGAA
>NW_023475383.1:0-3246 GCF_013731165.1 Rhagoletis pomonella
TTTTCTCAATTTGAAAAAAACGATAATTTCGCAAATTCTTAAAACCTATTCTACTTTTTTAATTTTTGACCTCATATTCAGATTGTGTGAGTTATTTTACATAGCAAATGACTATAAAATTCACGACTTTCAACTATTTTGTTACAAATTTTTTTCCCAGAATGCATATGGTTTTCTAAATTTTCAAATGCAACGCGCAAGTACTTAGAGTTATCATATTCGAATAAAATTTTGCACAGCTTAATTTTAGACCAAAATACATCTTTTTCCGCCCGGCAAACCAAATTTTATTTTTAACGAACGGTTTAAGCCCCACGTTAACAAATGTCATTAAAATTATTCAGGCGACATTCTGAGTAGTGATGTGCTGAATTCTCGGTACCCAATACTTGAAAAAATTTCGGTACCCAATACTTCCTTTTCGGTACCCGATACCGATTCGACACACTAAACTTTCGTCATTAGATCTGTGCCGTTCAATTAAAGTAGCTTAAGTCACTTTAAATGGTTTGACTTTGAATTTAAAAAAAAATCAGTTTCCTTTGAAATTGTTTTATATTTTAATTAAGATTCTATTATAGGGGCATCTTGAACTACATCTTTGGCTAGTTAAACGTTAAAATATTGTTTGGGAATCCAATGAAATGGGGCTTTAAAGGGAAAAGGACCTATCTCGACATAGGCTACTTTTGGGGGTAAAAATTATTGATATTTTATAAGACATCCCCTAAAAACCCAAAATGTACAAATAAGACGGTCCTTTCTCAAGAGATGAGCAATGTGTTTGTATGTATGTAGTTAAGTGAAGCAAGGTATAATGTGTGCGTCGAACAAGGCAGGCAATTAAATCTGCACAATAATGATCAAGGCGAATTTAATAAGGTGGTGTTAGCCGTATATAAGTAAAAAATTACACTAACAAATTATACGCAGATATTCATACTGTCATTAGTATGAACTACACCAAACACGTAATTTTGATGTAATGTCCTCCAAGGCAAAAATTCAGATACGCCGGTAACACCACCTTATTAAATTCGCCCTGATACTGATGTCGCAAAACACACTCTCGCTTTCTTTTACTTATCGCAACCGTCTTTCCAATTGCAATAGTTCTGGTGGCAATATTATTTATTTTTAATAGCTGACACTATATGTATGTGTACATATAACTCATATTTTTGGCTGTTGCGCGCTTTTATTAGAAATTCCAAGATTTCGGTACCGAGCATCGAAAGTATTTGATACTTTTTAAATCGGTACCGAGTATCGATCAATACTTAAAAGTAGCGACTCAGCACATCACAAATTCTGAGAGCAATTGACAGTGGACCAAAGAATTCACCAAAAAAGGAATATTGAATACACCACACAGTAGCTTTGTTTCGTTACAGATAGGCGCATTTACACAAGGTAGTGTTAGCCGAATATAAGTAAAAAATTACAAAAGCAAATTATAAGAAAAACATAATTTTCACGTTATGCGGTGAAAAATTCAGCTGTTGCTCCAACATTAGAGAGATTAGGAACAGCTACTTTGATTTGCTTCTTTTACATATTTTTGTATTTTTTGATAAAAATGGGCGATTTATTAAATTTGATAAAGTGTGGCAAAACCTGAGTATTTGTGAACAATTTTTAAACATAAAATGCGATTAAAAATTCGCAGCAAATACATATGTTCAGTTGTCAAAAGCATCGGTCAGGTGTTTACTAGCTAGTTTCTGCTAGTTTGTGTTTCTTGACTTTTTCTATATTTCACTCGCTGTGAGCGTAATTCTGTAATTCTTCCCATTCTTCCTGATAAAGATCTGCTAGGAAAGTAAAGAAACAAAGCTAGTGTGTGTGCACATAATACGCTGCCTGTTTTAATATGAGCTTATTATACGTACCACAAGTAGAGCTGCTATCAGTGTTACCGTTTTGATAAATTGGTAGTTTCATTTCAGGGCTGTTCTGATTTCGTTCGAAATTGATTTCTCATCGATTTGGATTTCCGATTCCAAATTTTAAAGATGTTTTGCAATCTTATCAAAGTTTTGAAGTTATAATAGAAAATAAATCCTATTCATTGCATTTTTGACATGCATTGAGCTGTTGTTGCATAGTATTCGTTTATCAGAACATTTGTAAAAATTTTAAATAAATTTTGTTGAATGGCGGTAATACAATGGTGATGTGAAAGTAGAAAAGCGTACTGAAAGCGTGCTAAAATGGCTTAAAACTCGTACCGAAATATTAAGATTATGTTGCTGACATTCCGTAATTTTATTGCATCATGGTTAAATGAAAACAAATAATTAAAAATAAAATTGCGCGAGCACAGTAATACATTTTTTTTGTTACCAAATATAAAATGTTTATATCGATTGTATTTTTTTTAAATTTTAGACATAAAATAATTGATATAAATTTAATTAATATCAAAGATTCATACTTTTGCATGAAGTAAAATCAGAAACGAAATAAAATATCAATATCTGATGATTTAAAAAAATTGGTAGTTTGGAAACTGATTTGGTAGGATTATACACGCTTAAAGTTTGTTTGGGTACTAATGATTCAACATCATGCCTTCACAAATGCAGCTATAAGTTGCATAGTATATATGAGTACGAACAACAGCGACAATTTTTTCTACATAAGATAGGCGAACGCTGATTTGATTTCTTCTTTTCGTACGCGAACGTTAACAAAACATGTTGAAATGTATACGTTCGCGTTTGCGTTCGAATAATGGACGTGTGGTAGGCGCTTAAACTTCTGTCAACTGTGTTCATTTGGCAAGAAACATTTTTTATACCAAATTCTCAAACTGAATTGTGTCTAGGGCAAAATAAATACACCGTTCTTGGCTTGGTAAATATTTATGTACCAAACTCAAGAATCTGTGTAAATTTTCAACGACGACCATATTTTCAAAGTATTATAAAAGTAAGGCTAAGTTCACAACCTAGAGTAATAGCGTTATGCGATGCAATGGAAATCGCTCAATCCAAAGAAACTTCTTCGCCAGCATAAAATTAAAAAGTAGCTAGTGTTTAAATTGCAGCAAAATTATACACGACTAATTTTTTATAATAGGGTAGTTTACGATGAGTAGCATTTTAGATTTAAAGTTGCTACGTACCAATCTAGCACATATTTTGATGTTGGGAAAGCAACAAAACGTGTGATACATTGCTACGTAGGGATTCCCCTAATATATTTTTTTTGTTTCCACAACCCTTTGACAATTTATACCGA
>NW_023475384.1:0-3245 GCF_013731165.1 Rhagoletis pomonella
TAAGGAACTTTAATAAAAATAAATATATAATGAGATCATTATGGGCACAGCCATTTGTTTTTGTTTAAAAAAATTATGATGTCAACATTTTTTAGCTTTGAGTGATGCTCTCCGATCGGAGAGTAAATATCCAGCTTTGCTGAAAACTCGTTCAGGCTCTGTTGACGTTGCTGGAGTGCACAAATAGCGTAGAGCACATTGTGTTAAGACTTTCATATCAGTATTTGTCTACAAAACATAGAACAGAAATTATTAAAAGCTAAATTCCCATAGACGGCCATTGTTACCTTCCAATATTCTAATGGATCAAAATCATGTGGCAAATTTTGATTTTCGAAATATTGACGAAGCATTATAATGGCATCAGCTCTTGTGGATTTACGTTTACCAGCGACCTTGTCATTTAAGAACATAAAGAGCGGTGCAATTTTCGGCTGTTGTGTTGACGATTCTGGTGATGTTACCGTATGTGTCGGCAAATCAGTAACCACGGGACTCAAAGCTTTAAGCATGTTACAAAGGTCATTTTCCAAAGCTAAAGCTGCCTGTTCCGCAATGATATGGTTCCTGAACCCTTCCTTTTTGAACCGAGGGTCAAGCAATGTACTCATTTTGGGTGTGGTTCGATTTTCATAGGGGACAAGCCGTATTTGCAAACGTTTAATCAAAATGTTGAATATGGCAAGCCCTTCATTTGTTTTTAGTTTGTTGTGCGTTTCATTTAGAGTTTGAAAGATACCACATATGATAGGAATGATTAACGAAATTGTGACAGAGTTACTTGCAGATACTTGAATGGTCGCGTCATCAAATGGTGCCAATAATTCAACTAATTCTTCTAGTAGCTCTATTTCGTCAGCAGATAAAGTCTGGGGTGCTTTTGGGGTTCTTAAAATTACAGAGGAAATTATATCCTTAGTTTGCAAAATTCGCTTTATCATGCGATATGCACTGTTCCAGCGTGTCGGACATTCTTGCAATAAATTATAAACTTTTCCTGTTCCTTGTGCATTTTTAAATTTGGCGTAAGCGATCGAGCTACTTTTGAAGTAGGTCACAACCTTTTTGCATTTCGTTATCACATTTTTGACTTTTTCAAAAGCTAACACATCTTGCACAACCAAATTTAATGTGTGAGCAAAGCACGGAAGATGTCGTTTTTTGCAACAATTCGCATGCTTTAATCATGGATGACGCATTGTCGGTGATAACATTCGAAACTTTATCTAAAACGCCCCACTCCGTCAGTACAATTCGCAAGGACTCGGCAATATTGGCAGCCGAATGATTAGTACTCTCCAAAAGATTGTAGGTAGACAATACTGCGCTTCTTAAGCTACAATTTTCAATGAAGTGACAGGTTACGGTTAAGTAACTCTCGTTTGCCCGAGAGGTCCATGCATCCGTAGAAATAGCACAAGTATTTACTTTCATAAGAATATTTTTAAGATTTGCTTTTGATTGATCATATAATTCGTGGCACATTACATTCTGCAACGTGGTTCTGCTAGGCATCACATAGCGCGGATCTAGTAACTTGACGAAAGCGGAAAAAGCCTCGTCTTCTACGATTCGGAAAGGCTGGTAATCTATGGCAATCATTTTCATTAGTGCACTGTCAAGTGCTTTTTTACGAGCCGAATGCGAGTCATACGTTTCTGATGCATTGAAAAAATGAAGTTATTTTATTTGGTTTCGACATTCTGTTGTAACCAGGATGTGTGCGTTTTAAATGGTCCAACAAATTGGAGGTATTGCCGCTGGTTTTGTATACTTTTTCACAAGACAAACATTTTGCACGCGTTTTATCCTTGGATCGCTGTAAATAAGTCCACACTTCTGAAATTGCATTTCGGCTTCGTTTGCACACTACGCTCTCACATTCGCTGCCTGATTCATTTGGTTCGCTGTTTTCATGAACCGTTGCTGCAAATATTAATGTTTTCGTTCAGTATTGATAGATATAACTACACGTATATATATTTTATAATGCTTACCACTTTCTTGAGACATTTTAATTTATTTACAACTCATTCAACGCCACAGCCTCGCGCCTTTTTATTTGACAAACTTGTTAAATTCAAATAAAAGAAGTGCAAAATTAGAAAAAACTATCGATTGTCGCAAGTAAATTCGATGGTTTTGCAACTATCGATAGTATTAACCTAAAAACGACACCATCGATAATGTCGATAGTGTAAATTTAAGACACACTATCGATACTATCGATAGTGCCATCGATAGTTTTGCAGCTCTATTGGGGCGCAATATCTCGCATATGCCAAATGCAATGACACGTACTTGTATGATAGCCCAGAAATAGAATTTCTAACTGAACTTAATAAATATAAGCTTCTACAGGCTGGACATGTTTGCACTAGACCCTAGTCACTCGTCTATTGGTACAGAGTTCATCCATTCTGTTTCGGCAATATCGTGACTCCATCTTGTCGAATCCACATATTTTCCAGCTCAAAATCCGAATTTCAAGAATAATGGAAAAAGAAACAAAGTCTAAGCGGTAGAGGTTATGGCAGCTATTTCGAAGATCACCAAATCTCCTCATCAGACTTCTTTTAATTACTTTAGTTCCACTAATCGTGCCCCTCGCAGAAAATAATCGAAAAAATTATTTAATATCCGTTACACTTTTATCTAAAAATCCCAAATACAAAGTAACTACAAACGCCTCTTAACCTTCTTTCGAAATAAAAACCAAAAAGCGTCCAAATCGGCACTGTATACACCTCCGTTACGGAATACTGTGAATTAGAGTTAGGTTTTCATATTTATGAGCGGTTGAATTCAGTGAGTTGTAACTGCAACTGTTGCTTCGCAAATATGCCACAAATTTCATAAATTGTACCAGCAATTTATTTTTTCATACAAATCTACTCATTGCATTTTCTGTGGGCTTGTGCAACTTTGCACAGTGGTTAAGTTTTATAAAGTATTTGATCAAAATATACTTGAACGCTGAGTAAAATAAGAACAGGTACTTACTACGGCTAATAAGTGTTTTAGTATGCATTAAATCAAAAAGTGTAGGCAACCGTTGCATTTTTGAGTTTTACAAGATATTTTTTTAAATACTATGTTTGTAGAGGAGCCGCTCAAATTTACCATTATATGCACCTACATATATAAGTATGGAGTTTATAACGGGTGATTTTTTAAGAGCTTGATACCTTTTTTTTTAAAAAAAACGCATAAAATTTGCAAAATCTCATCGGTTCTTTATTTGA
>NW_023475385.1:0-3245 GCF_013731165.1 Rhagoletis pomonella
AAAGAAATAATTAATAATGTTTTGAGCGTTAATTCGTTCTTGTTCACCCACATCCGTGTTAAAAATAAAGAAAAGTGTATAATAATCTAAGACATATAAAAATATAAAAACACCATGGTTTTTGATTTTTTACATAACAGGTTATATAAAAAAATTAAAGGTAATTTTATTTTATGAAGTATTCAATTGTATTTCTAATTAGTAATTTTTTAGTTTAAAGTATTTTTTATAAGAAACAATTTGTGTTTTTTCCTTTTAAGTGTTTTTTCTCAAAATTTTATGTACGAAGTATACAAATATGCATATCAGAAGAAAAGGGGTTTAATCGCCTTTACAACGGCGCCAATTGTTTAAGAATCGGTTGGTAATTTTTTTTGTCAAAAATATTTTTTTTTAATAAAATGTGTGTTTTTTTTATTTTTATACACGAAGTATTCAAATATGCATATAAAAAGAAATGGGTTTTTCTTCGCCTGTAGAACGATACAAACTTTTTAAAAATCGGTTAATAATTTTTTTTGTTTAAAATACTTTTTTTAAAAAAAAAGGTATTTTTTTCCATTTAATATGTTTTTCTAAAATTTGTATACACGAAGTATACAAATATGCATATCAGAAGAAAGAGGATTCATCTTTCCAACAATACCAATTTTTTTAAAATCAGTTAGTAATTTTTTTGTTTAAAATATTTTTTTTATAAAAAAGGTAATTTTTTCATTTAAATTGTTTTTTTCCAAAATTTTTATGTTCGAAGTATAGAAATATGCATATCAGAAGAAAGCGAGTTTAATCACCTTTACAACGATGTAAACTCATTAAAAATCTATTCAAGATTGTTTGAAATATAATGAATTTAATTTTTCGAGGACCTGGACTTTGACCCCTTATAGTACCTGTAATATAAGTTATATACAATTTAAATAAGAGCAAAAGGAGGACTTTGTCTGTATTTTTAGGTTTTTAGCTATTTACTGTATTACTGTAATAATCAAATATATTTTTTTACCAAAGGTCCCATTTCGAACTAACTTCCAAAAATGGTGATATAAATTTTTTACCTATGACTCAATCTCTTAAAAAAAATTGGTTTGGTCCAATACCCAGAAAAAAAGTTGATTTTGCCGTACAGTGTTATCTATACATTTGTCTATATATATCTCGATTCGTTTTGGCTGTTACAAACGACCGTTATATAAACAAAGTTATAATCAGGGCTATCACTCGTGGTCTGAAACTATCGATGGCACTATCAATACTACCGATGGTTTTTGACCATCGTACCACCATCGATATTATTCAATACTATCGATAGTTTTTGATGGTTTTTGTTTATCCTACATTATTGTTTATATTATTATACAGGCCAACAAAAATTTAGTGCGGCAAATGATAAAGTTTTTTTTGATAGACTTTTTGGTGCTGATTAAGAATCCGCAAGTAAAAAGCTTCCACCAGTTCCAGATTTTCAGAAAAATTAGGTCAAAATGTCAAAAAATCACGTTTTTTGCAATATTTGAGAAGCTCTATAAGTGACCTTAGGGTGAACATGTCGGAATAGTATTTTCAGGCGTTATAGTCGAAAGTTCAGGCGTTAATTTAAGCCTAAGTGGAAGGGGTTACCTCCTTTTGTTTAATTGCGGTAGGTACTCAAACTTCGCCAAAATCAGTTGTTGCTCTTCATTAATTGACTATAAGTGACCATCAGTTCAAGGTGCAGGGATGGTCTTTCCAGGGATGGTGGTCGAGAGTTCTAGATTTAATTTAAGCATAAGTGGAAGGATCTATAACGTTTTGTTTCTTGTCTAGAGCTTTTCAAATATTGCAAAAAAAACGCGACTCTTTCACACTTTGACCTCATTTTTTTTCAAAATCAGGAGCTGATGGAAACTTTTACGATTCTTAATCAGCACCAAAAAGCCTAAAACTTTCACTATAAGGTTGCGATTTACTGATTTTGTAAGGAATATTTTTTATAAATTTGCCAAGCGCAATACAAAGCCACATTGTAAGTTTAAAAGACTATCGAAAACTATCGATAGTTATATAGTTGATATAATTCCATATATGTACATATTTGTGTAAGTGTAGACGTAAAATACCAATACATACGTTCATCTGTTAGACGCTATTTAATGAAGGAATATTTTTTATTAGGAAAGGAACCTTATTACTTTATTATCAAAAAAATTTATTTAAAAAAATATATTTTTTTTACTTTCTAAGAGAATAAAATTTTAGGTAAAAAATGTATTTGATAAAAAGGAAAATAATGAAATAAAAAACGAAACAAATTCCGCTGCCCAAGGACTTGGACTCGAATTCGGATCTCTCAAATGGCAGTAAGATGCTTTGTACACTCGGCCATTGGGATTGCTAGGGAATGGTGAGCCAAATTACATATGAAGGAGTTAGAATCATTAGGGTCTAAGTGGAATTTTTTGAAAATATAAGTTATACCCATGATTGAGAGAATACAAAGGTTGCGCCGATCTCGGACCGCTATTCCTCTCTTAACGAATTTGACAGAATCGTTGTTTGCATGACGTCACACTTGTGCAACTTGTTTACGTTTTCCTCGCAAAATTTTTTCTTCTTCTTCCATTCTTGCTCACGTTTTGGCATTTCTCTCTCGAAATTGCACCAGTGTGACGTCAGACAAAAGATATTCTCAAAAATCCTCTCTGATCGGCGCAATCTTGTATTCTATCATTCTTGAGTTATACCTACGGTGACCATCCGTCCTTTATTTAACCCCCTGCCCTTTATATTTCCATCAATTTGTCCTTTATTTCTTAAATTGTCTTTTAAATGTGCTTTGGATTTTTCAGAGGTCAATTTTTAAACAGAGAATATGAAAAAATAAAATGCCCCTTATAAAATATAATGAAAACCTTCGCCAGTTTGTTTCGCACCCCACTTAAGGGGTTTTAATTAATCGGTAATCTTTCTACAATCTATAAACACGAATCATTTCTAATACTGATGGGGGAAATTTATATAATTGAAACAAAAATTAACTAATGTTTAGACATTTTCTTAGAAAAATTAATATACTTTGGGTAAAATTCATTGTTCACAAAAGCACAGGGAAAGTTGTTCCCAGGATCTTGTTGCACGCTGAGTTTCCAGTTCCACTGAAAAATAACAATAAACCGCCGCTGGCTTCGTCGTGTAGTATGAATCATGATAAAGGCATTTAGGCAGCAAAGGATGACGAAGTCTTTTATAAGGATATGGTTTCATTT
>NW_023475386.1:0-3245 GCF_013731165.1 Rhagoletis pomonella
AACCGATGTTGGCAAATTGTAGTAGGCAAACTCAGTAAGTAGGAGACGTAGGTAGCAAATACACTGGTATAACTGGTTTTTGTATTTTATATGCAGCTGCAAGGGTTATTTTCACACGAGGTGTTGTTATAAATGCTGCCTGTTGATATTTTCATTATTGTTTTGGTGCTCAAAAGTGTAAGAAGTGAAAATATAAGTGAAAATAAATATAACTGAAACTATAAATAACTGGATACGAAATGACTTCAAGAAGAAACGAATATTTATCAAGTGCAGCATATAGAAGGTAAAAAATGTAAAATAAGCAACAATGTAAACATATACTAATTTTTTTTATTATGCAGGCTAACTGAGGAACAGCGAGAATCATATATACAATCTTTATTTGATGAAATTTGTGACGATGACGCTCCCTATGACTTTGACTCAGAAGATGAAGAAGAAATTCAAATCAATGACATTGAAATTGCTGATGACGATGCTGAAGTTTCGCAAAGTGCCGCAGAAGTATTAGGGTCGTTCTTAAAAAACATGACCAATTGGTGTCCCCAGACTTTACTATTTTATATTTTGTTTCTTCAAAAAGAAAATAGAAAAATATCTGCATTTTTATAAATTATTATCGATTCTACGTAACTATATTATAAAAAAAAATAATTAATTATCTGAAAATAACTTAAAAAATATTTTCAATGTCAAAGGTTTAGCAAAAACCTGTGTCCCGAGCCACTTTATAAAAATTTAATAGTTATTTTCAGTTGAAATAAAATTGAAAAAAAATAATATTTACAATTTTTGTTATTCAGTTTGTGTATATTAATACCATATATAGAAAAGAATGATGAAAAATAATTTTTTTATATAATTTTTATGAAGAAAATTTGTGTCCCCAGGTTTTGGTCCCCTCTGTTACGTCCACTCATTTTATTGAAAAATGTTTGTTAAACGTTATGACGCGTATATTTCTCTTATGCTTCTCCATCATAACTTAGCTAAAATCAACAAAATGTGTTTTGAACTGTTCAGTCTTGTTTAGTGCGTTGTTGAGTAAGGAACCCAATTGTATGCCGGGTACGTACCCTTATTCAGTGTCAACTCTGTTACTGTTGAAAAACGGTGAGTAAAGTGATTTTTTATTTATTTTATAATTTTTTTATAAATATTTTATGTACATTAATTAAGTGGGCAAATAAATTCTCCAAAATTCGAATAAAAAGCTAAAATATGGTATTTTTGAGTTAATTTGTCCCCTCTGTTACCGGTCCACTCTGTGACTTATTAACTCCAAAAACTCCAAAAATTAAAAAAAATACTGCTGGTTATGGATTCCTATTGTTGATACCATCCGTAACCACATGAGGCCAATTATAAACATATTTGGCCAACTTAATTTTTAAAAATTACAAAATTCAGAATGGTCATGTTTTTTAAGAACGACCCATTACCTGATTATGCGGACCATGAGGATGATGAAGAAGACGATGAAGAAGAAGAAGTAGAAGAAAATAATGAATTACCTGCTAGTGCCGAAAAATTTGTTGCACGTGATGGTACTGATTGGATGAAAGAACCAAATGTAAGTCGTCAGGTACTCAGACAAAATATTATAAGAGAACGTTCTGGACCAGCTAGATGCACTGAAATGTTGTCAATAGAGCAAACATTCAAATGTTTCATGAACGTTGAAATGGCTGATATAATTATGCGCCACACAAATAAGTTAGCAAAATAAACTTATAATGCTTACAACAATGCGCATCCAAACACAACTCCTAAGTCATGGACGCCTGTGTCAATAACGGAGCTGTATGCATTTTTTGGCATACTTATTATGACTGGTGCGAACCATAGCAATGGAGAACATGTTCGAGATTTATGGAGCGTCAAAAACTATCCTTTATATCGCGCCACAATGGGAGTCAACCGTTTCTGTTCGATATTGCGGTTCCTAAGATTTGACGATAAAAACACTCGTGCAACACGCTTACTAACTGATAAAGCACCACCGATCAGTGAGTTGTGGACGATGATGAACAATAATCTTGCTGCACATTACAAGCCCAGCTCATGCTTGACGATTGATGAACAATTATTTCCTTACCGTGGACGCACACGGTTTACGCAGTACATACCGTCAAAACCTGCTAAATATGGTATCAAGGTTTGGTGGATTTGCGATGCCACAAATGCATATCCACTGCATGGACAAATATATACTGGCCAAGCAGAAACTGGTAGGGAAACGAACCAAGGCGAACGAGTGGTGAAGGATTTGTCTGCCAAATACCAAGGAAGTGGCCGAAACATTACAATGGACAATTTGTTTACGACCTTGCCAGTTGCAGAACTGCTTCTCACCTGGAAACTCACGATCGTTGGAACTTTGCGCAAAAACAAATCATAAATTCCCTAAGAAATGAAGCAGAACAAAAACAGGACAATTGGTTCAACGACATTTGGCTTCAAAAATAATGTGACAATGTGCTCTTATGTTCCCAAAAAAAATAAAGCAGTAATTTTGCTTTCGACCATGCATAATGATGCTGAAATAGCTGACAGTGGGAAACCTGAAATAATTGAATATTATAATCGTACCAAAGGTGGTGTTGATCGAATGGACCAAATGTTTGCGGAATATCCAACACAAAGACAAACAAAACGATGGCCACTAGCGATGTTCTTCAACATGTTGGACATTACAGCTCTTGCAGCCTACATTGTCTACGATTTGAATAACCCTATGTTGCCTTGGAGAACAAACAACAAGCGTAAGCAGATCCCGCGCAGCTTGGCTGAAGCATTGTGTATGCCCATTATTGAAGCCAGAGCCATAAATCGTCAAGTGACGCGAAATTTTTCGACTAAAATTGCTATTGAAGCATATTTCAACCGACCGTTGGAATCAATGGTGTCAACAGCAGCATCAACATCTGCCGCAGCGCGCACGCCAAAACCTGTGTCCGGATCTTGCTATTTATGTTACGCACAAGAGGAAAACGCCGTAATGTAAATGTAAGAAGCCAATGTGTTTTGAACATTCGGTCACATCAACAAATTGCTCTATTTGCCATGATTTTCCTTAGATATAAGATGCATTTTTATAATTTTTATAATAAAAGTCAATAATATAATGTGTGAAATGAATATTTTTAATTTTTCAAATAAAAAAATAATATAAAAAATGTTTTTTTTTTTATTATTATGAGGATTTTTACTATTGGGGTACAAACGTATCCCGGGTGTGT
>NW_023475387.1:0-3245 GCF_013731165.1 Rhagoletis pomonella
AACATTTCAAAAAATCGCCGGTTTTGCACTTTACATGAAAAAATCAGCGAAATGCCTATGTTTTTTCTTTTTGGAGTTTATTTTTCTCTTTAGTAATTTATTTAGTCAGAACATATGTAAATGAAAAAATGAATTTAACTTAGTAATAGAAAAGAAATTAAAAAAAATTATTAGAAATTAGCGTTTTTACAACCCTTTTAAAACCAAGAGATCACTGTGATGCATTTGCATGTCGTAAACATAGTTGTGTGGGTTTTTTATTCAACCGTTTTAAAAAATGAAGGTATCACTGTGACACAATTGCAAATCGGAAAATTGCTTGTGTGCGTTTTTTAAGACACAGCTGCATGTCGTAAACTTACTTGTGTAGTTTTTTTATAGCACCTACTTAAGAAATGAAGGTTGTTTTTACAACCCTTTTTGTGGGTATTTTAAGGCACCTTCTTAAGAAATGCGCGTTTTTTGCAACCATTTTAACAATTAAGGTATCACTGGAATGCACCGCAACCCTTTTAAACAATGAACGTATAACTGTGACACAATTGCAGATCGTAAAATTGCTTGTGTTGTTTTTTTTAAGCCACCACAAGACACAGCAGGGAGAATTGAAATTACCATTTCATTCTTATTACCTCATCTCGTAGACCATATATAACGCAACAGTTTTTGTGAATGCATTAAGTCGTTGTGAAGAACTCAAAGTGTGAAGTGCTAATTTCAGATAAAAAAATATTTCAAAAAAAAAATAAGTGAAGTGACCATTCCAAATCAAAAAGTTTACAATGAATCCACCATCCTCTACACCGCAAGATGAAGCAACTACATCAACAACTATCGAAAACCCAATGAGTCATATACCCAAGCATGATGTTACTGTTTTTGGTGTGTCTACTGATTTAACTGATCTTAATTTACCAACCCATCTGGATATCTTGAGATATTATTTTTACTTAAGCGAACGTGCTAAAACAGAACAAAAAAAGTTTTCCCATAAATCATTCACTATTCAAGTACAAGATAAGTTGATTGGAATTTGGGAAAAACTTGGTATGGAAATAATGCTGAAAAAAAGTGTATTTAATAAATTGAATAAATTGCTTGACAAGTATCAAGAGCAAATCAAGAGAAGAAACAACACCCAACAATTTACAGAGTGTGTAAAATCTCTGGAAACAATTTTTTACATTGGAACATGTAAATGCGATTTGAAGGCAGCTCCATGTGCATGCGGCTGGGTTCCCGAACGCCTCAAAGAGTTCATGCACGATCAACATAATCAGAGAAGACGAACAATGGATGCATTTGTGATGGAAACTGAAGAGCAAGGAGCAACGTCTATGTCATCAATGCCAACATACCAAGATCCCGATGATTCAACATACGCACCGCCACCGGTTCAAGAAGATATGTATAGAAGCACAAGTTCACAATACACAGAGAGATACGATTGTTTTAACTTTGCCTTGGTATGTGACAGATTTGGTGTGCCTGACAGAGTAGCATCAGCATTGGGAACCGCTCTTTTGCAAGATTTTAAAATTAAAGATAAGCATGGGAAACCTCTCATCATGGATAAATCGAAAGTTCGCAGAGAAAAAGAGAAATGCAGACAAGAAGTGCTTCGCAAACGGTTAGATGATACCAATTTGTTAGCGTTTTCATTCGATGGCAGAAAAGATGATACTTTAACGATAGATAAAATTGATGAGAAGTATCATAATAGGATGGTAAAAGAACCTCATCTTGTTATTTTGAGGGAACCCAATTCTGAATTGATTGGTTACGTAAGACTGGAACATGAAACCGCTGAATACAAAACAACCAAATTAAATGGTTTTTTCAACGATAAAAATATATCACTGGATGCATTAATTGGAATATGCACTGACGGTGAGCCAACAAACACTGGCCCACACGGTGGAATTATACGACGATTCGAATTGCTGTTAAAAAGACCATTGCATTGGTTCGTTTGCCTTCTACACTTCAACGAACTTCTGTTTCGGCATTTGTTTGATGCTTTGGATAAATCAACCAGCACTGGACCAAGATCGGCAACCGGAAAACTGAGCCGTCAAATCGAAACTTGTGAAACTCTTCCGGTAAGTTATTGCTATCACTCATTTATTATAATTGTCAACCATTTTTAATTATTTTATTATTATATATTTTCAGGTGGTGGACGGCTTCCAGAAAATTGAGTTGCAAAATATGCCCCCTGCTCCAGAAAAAATTGAATTTTCCACCGATTCGAAGTACTTATACGACATGGCCCATGCAATTTCTAGCGGCGTGGTTCCGGTGGATCTGGCTAACATCAAACCAGGGAAAATTGTACATTCTCGGTGGCTCACCAAGGCCGCTAGATTATTGCGATTATATGTGACAACGGAAAATCCAGATGCAAATTTAAGAATTCTGGTTGAATTTATAATTAAATGTTATGTGCCAATGTACTTCAATATCAAGTATTACAGCTCTGTCGTGTACGGCAGTGCATTATTTTTCAAGTTCATTGGTTGGTCACGATTTCTAGAACCTCGTTTACGCAAAATTGTCAATCAAGTAATTAAAGATAATTCATATTATGCGCATTCGGAAAATATCTTGTTATCAATGTTGTTTGATGATAGCAAAGAAAAGCGCGACTGTGCCATCAAGAAAATTCTACGCTATCGAACCGATGTTGACGAGCCAATGGAACTTAGAGTTTATAAAAAACCAGATATAAACTTTAATTGCACAAGTTATACGGAAATGATCAATTTGAATGATATAAATATCGTATTTGAACCACCATTCACGCGAAGCATTCCGTACGATACATTGAAAGAATATTTAAATCAAGATGATCCACCGTTTAATGATCCAAAAATTCCATCACACATACAAGGAACGGAACGACATGTTCAATTGCTAGCTAGCGTTTCCAATCGGGTTATACCGGAAAATGTAGAGGCTGTTATGGCGACGACATTAGAGAGCCGTGCGAAATTGCCCAGACTTGAAAGTAAAAAAGACTTCAAACAATAATTTTTTTTAGTTTCTTTTCTATAACTCACTTAAATTAATTTTTTCATTTACATATGTTCTGACTAAATAAATTTCTTAAGAGAAAAAATAGATATTATTATAAATAAATAATAAATATTATTATAAATAAATAAATAAAAATAAAGAAAAAACATAGGCATTTCCCTGATTTTTTCATGTAAAGTGCAAAACCGGCGATTTTTTGAAATGTT
>NW_023475388.1:0-3245 GCF_013731165.1 Rhagoletis pomonella
ATTAAGATTGTTCCGATTCCAAAAGCCAATAAAGATTTAAGTGATTTCGGGAATTTTAGGCCGATTTCATTACTTTCCGTTGTGGTGAAATGTCTAAACATGTTAATTAAGGAAAGATTGAATAATTGGGTTGAAAGTAACAATATCTTACCACGCAATAGCTTTGCGTATCGCAAAGGGAAGTCGGCCTCGATGTGCCTAAATGAATGCTTGCATTGGGCTGGTAGGCTTAAACAAGGGAAAAAGAAAGTGTTTATGTGTGTATTAGATATATCTGATGCTTATAATTGTGTTGATATCTCACTGCTGGGGGAGATTTTTGCTGGGTTTAGGGTGGAAAATAAGATTCGTAACTGGGTGGTAAATTTCCAGGAGGGTTTTGGTTTTGGGGAAAGATAGGGTGGAGGTTTCGAATGGTCTTCCTCAAGGTAGCTGCTTATCGCCACTGTTGTTTAACCTGTATACTGCAAGTTTGCACTGCTTGTGTGATGATAACATAAAAGTCTTTCAGTTTGCTAATGATTTTGCGCTATTATGTAGCGGGAACAGTTATTGTGAGGCAATTGATAGGTTAAATTTTAAGTTGAATGAAATTAGAACCATGCTTAATAGCTTAAATCTGAATATTAATGTCAGTAAAACTAAATTTCTATTAATGAATTCAACTAGTAATAAGACTTTTTCTCTTAGACTGGATGGGACGGAAGTGCAGCAGGTAAAGAGTATTAAATGGTTGGGTAGGACCATTTGTGCTAATGCGTCAATAAGTAAACATGTGGATAAAGTAAAAAGCGCTGCAAGCTCAGGCAAAAATCTGATTAAGAAGCTTACGACTATTAAAGGGGTTTGGAACCCAAAGTGGCTATCAACTTCTATAAAGCCATTATTAGAAGTAAAGCTGAATTTGCCAACACGACTTATGCTAATGCTCCTCGAGAGTTTAATAAGAAACTGCAGGGTATTTCAAATGATACGCTGAGGAGGTGTCTAGGGCTTCCACCAAGTTCTCCTATTCATGCGAGATTTGCATTGGCTGGTGAGCTGCCGCCTCTTAAAAGGGCGGAATGGCTTGTGGCCAAGGAATTAGGCAAGCAATGGCTTGTGAATGAAGAACTGAGGAAAGATTTGATGGGTGAGAGCTCTGTTAAATCGAGCTACAGTTTTATTTATTCCAAGTTTCGACATCTATTTAACAAAATTAATGTAAATGTTACTTTTAGTAGACATACTAATTTTCAGGTGGGGAGTTCTTCTTTGGGAAGGTCCAAGTGTGAGTTTAGTAAAGAGCAACTTAATAGCATATTCAGATGTAAATTTAGCAAATGGGCTGAGGAAGGGTGTTATCTGTTGGCTACGGATGCATCAGTTGTGAATAATGTTGTAGGTTTGGCTTTTTATGGCCCTCAGGAGAAAATTTCGGAAATGTTTAAGCTGGATGGGAACTATTCATCCACGTTTGGAGAGTTAGTGGCGATTAGACAAGCAGTTAGCTTTTTACTTAAAAAAACATAAATAGGTGGGTCATAGTTACGGATAGCTTAGCGGCGGTACGGTTGATAGGAAAGAAGGCTTCTACAAATTTTATAGTTGCGTCCATTTACAATATGATTGCTAAGTCAAATTGCGTCAGTGCCATGTTGGTGTGGGTGCCTAGTCATGTAGGTATTGGAGTTAACGAAAAAGCGGATCAGTTTTCAAAGGCTGCAGTTAGGGAGGCTGTATGTAAAATTCAAAGCGCTATTTGGACTGAGTGGGAAATGGAGTTTAGAGAAATTAGTTGTACTAAAGGTAGTTTTTTTGCGGCTAATATCAGTGATATCAAAAGGCGTACTTGGTTTACTGACAAAAAATGTAATGTTGATGTTCATGATATCAAATTAGTTAACAGGTTGATGATGGGGCATACATACGGTAGGACTTTTTTAAGCAAATTTCTGAGAGGGGTAAATGATTTATGTGATGTATGTGGAATCAGAGAGACTAGTGATCACCTTATTTTTCATTGTAGTAAATTTTCAGCCGCTAGAAGCACGTATACCTTTTTTAACAACTGTAATAATTTAAAAGATTTTTTTAATAATTCTACTTTGTATCATTTTAGTGAGCTAATACACTTTCTACACAAGGTAAAGCTGGTCAAAGTCCTTTAGGGATAATGAGATTAAAATATAAATTAATAATAAGTATAGTAATATATTTGTACATATAGTTATGTATATTAGAAGAGTAGAGTTTTGGAGGAAAAAAAAAAAAAAATTATAAGTTTGAGTAATTGAATTTCGTAGTTGTGATATGTATTGCAAAAGACTGTTCATCAAATGATTGTATTGCATTTGTATGGTTGTGATTCGCACCCTTGTAGTGCTTACTAAAGTACAATTCGAGTACAAATTATTTTAAAAAAATATATAAATAAATTAATGTATAAGAATAATATTAGTTAAGAATGGAGTCTATGTATTCTGTTTTAAAAAAAAAAAAAAAAGTAGATTATTAATTTTTGATGGGTGCAATTCCAAATTTCTGAAGTGCCTAAATTGCTTTTTGATGTCAGTTTAAGTTACTTAGAGTTAGTTGATAGTCATGATTTTCGTTTACGTGTTTACTTCTAATATTGTCATTTTGTAATTCTTTGCGTCTTAGTTTTTCTGTTTCAAGTTGTAAACCACCACTCTTGGTCATCGTGGGATCTTCCCTTCGCTGGACCTGCCTGTGTGGATATACGCTTACGACAAAGACGAACTAAAACTTGCTAAAGTTGATTGTACAACCTGGCCCCTGAGGTTAATAAGATACCTGGCCAACTTTTTAATGTCTGACGACATTGCTAATTAAAAAAAAAAAAAATGACTCAGTTAAATTTTTGTCTGACCTTAGTATAAAACTGATTGAGATTTTAGTTCAACTGAGCAATGTGATTTTCTGATAACTATTGTTTTGACTGATTTTGTTATATGTTCATATGAATATATATGGACATATAGCATTGCGTATTGCCGGAGGTAATTTTCACGCCCTCCACTGCCAAATCAACCTCTTTCGCTTCCTTTTCTAAGCTGGAAAAAATTCCGCACGAAGTCCTGGTATTTAAAACCGACCGTCACGACTCGGATTGGCTAGAAGAATGGCGCAGAATGGTCTTTTCCAATTTGGATGGCGTTAAAGTTGTGCCCAGCATAAAGCTTAGTATGCAGTTCTAAAGGAATCGGTCCAGAAAAAATTTTGCATTATTTCGTTTGTGTAAA
>NW_023475389.1:0-3245 GCF_013731165.1 Rhagoletis pomonella
AGCAATTCAAAGGTAGATCCTGCCATTTGCCTGGGTAGCCAATATTCGCACTGAGCAAGTCGGCGGTATTGCAGTTGTCCTCGTTGGCGCAATGGCGACAGTTTTGTGTATCTGTGACGTCACATTGGAATTCTGAGCTGCAGCCACGATAAATGTAACCATCGACCAACTTGACGATACAAAATTCGTCAGCATTGTAGATTGGACATACCGAAGCGGCTGCGGGAGAGCTTTCACAGGTGGCATCGTCTTTGGAGTTGCAGCGATGACAACTGCGACGACCGGCGGGGAAAATCTGAAAATGAAAATAAAAGTTTTTTAAAGAAAGTTTATTTTATTATATTAATGTGTTATGCTTTTGAGTGTAAATAATAGGGTATAGTCGTTGCGCTGGGTATGCAGTTACAGTTGCATGGCTATACTCAATATCGACTCTTGAGTCCTCTTCCGCGAACTCTGGGCAACGTGAAGAACCCAAGGCGAGCAAGCGGCTCGCTATATAAACGTGTGTTTGGTTGCGAAAGCAGCCCCGACCCAGCAATGGGTTATGCGCGGGGTTTGGGACCCACCACGTAAAAACCACTTCCAGTGAAGAAGCAAGGTAAAGCCTCGGATAAGACCCCCCGTTATGATGACGACCACGGCAAACGTTTAAAGGACTACGATTTGAGGGCATGCACATCTCCGCCATCCAAGAAATGCATTGGATGGGGCAAGGCAAGCAATGTCTAGGGCCTTGCGGCGTCTACTTCAGCAGCCGCGCAAAGGAGCGCAAATTCGGAGTTCGATTTGTGGTGGGGGAGAGACTCCGTCGCCGAGTACTTTCGTTTACCCCGGTGGACGAGCATCTAGCCACAATCCGCATCAAAGCGAGATTCGAAATTGAAGAGAAAGATGAGGTATCCAAGAATCTCTTATATGAGCGCTTGGAGCGCACGCCCGACTGCTGCCCCCGGCATTGTAACAAAATCTTGCTTGGCGACTTCAATGCCAGTGTGGGCAAGGAAGGGATCTTTGGAACCACCGTCGGAAAAGTCAGCCTCCACGACGAAACGTTCGACAACGTTTGTGGCTGATCGACTTCGCCGGGGCCCGAAACATAGTAGTATGTAGTACTAGGTTCAAACATAAAAAGATCAATCAAGCTACGTGGCTGTCTTCGAATCGAAAAACGAGAAACCAAATCGATCATGTTATGATAGACGGAAAGCACGCTTCTAGTGTTTTAGACGTACGCACACTCCTACTCGAACCACTACCTTGTTGCAGCCAAGATACGCACCCGCCTCTGTGCAGCAAAAATTGTGCGCCCAAATATGCAAGGAAAGCTTAACGTCGAAAAGCTGCAATCACAACAGACAGCCAGTGCTTTCGCTACTCGACTGTCACACCTGCTTTCAGAGAGCACTCTTCAACGAACCGACATATGCGAGCATTGAAACCACATATCCCGCTCATTAAGTACCGCCGCCGAAGAAGTAGTCGGATTTCAGCGCGCCCGAACGAACAACTGGTGCGATGAGGAGTGTCAGAAAGCTGTAGAGAAAAAATATTCCGAGTACAGGGCCACGCTACGATCGGGCACAATGCGCGCTATGTGGGCCGCAATAAGAAGAGAGAGGCCGAAATACGTGAGTGTGAAGAGCTTGAAATGCTGGCCGACAGGAAGTATGCCCGAAAATTTTACCAGAGAGTTAGGTGACTTACGGAAGGTGTCAAGACCAGGGCGTAATCCTGTAAGAAAAACAAAGGCGACCTAGTAACCGATGTTCAGAGCGTACTTAATTTATGGAGGAAACACTTTTCCGCCCTAATGAATGGCAGCAGCACGGAAAGTTGTGAAGAAGGAGATCCCGATCCCGCAGTCGGGTCGACGTTCCACCGCCTGACTATGACGAGGTACGAGTAGCAATAACGAGGCTGAAAAACAACAGAGCTGCTCGAGCTGATAGCCTGCTAGCTGAGCTATTCAAGTACGGCGGCGAGGAGTTGACAAGGTGCGGTATCAGCCTTCTAAGCATAGGTTACAAGGTCTTATCGAGCGTATTGTGTGAAAGACTGAAGCCCACCATCAATGAACTGATTAAGCCTTATCGGTGTGGCTTTAGACCTGGAAAATCCACCATAGACCAGGTATTCACAATACACCAAATCTTGGAAAAGACCCGCGAGAAAAGGATCGACACTCACCACCTACTTGTCGACTCTAAAGCCGCTTTCGACTGCACTAAAAGGAGCTGCCTATACGCCGCTATGTCTGAATTTAGCATCCCCTCAAAACTCATAAGTCTGTGTAAAATGACTTCGAGCAATACCACCAGCTATGTCAGAATTAGGAAAGACCTCTTCGATATTGTCAACATCGAAATCCAACGCAGAACCACTCTTGCCAACAAGTGCTACTTTGGACTGAGTAGGCAATTCAGGAGTAAAGTCTTCTCTCGAAGTACGAAAACCACATTCGATAAGTCACTCATCATGCCCATGCTGGTATATGGCGCAGAAGCATGGACAATGACAACATTCGATGAAGTGGATCTTGGAGTATTCGAGAGAAAGATTTTGCGGAATATTTACGGGCCTTTACGCGTTGTCGACGGCGAGTACCGCAGACGATAGAACGACGAGCTGTGTCAGCTTTACAGCGACATGGACATAATGCAGCGAATTAAAATACAGCGGCTCCGTTGGCTTGGTCATGTCGCTCGAATGGACACCGACGCTCCAGCTCTGAAAGTATTCAACTCGGAACCCGCTGGTCACAGAAGGGAAACGACTGGCGTGCTTTGCTGAACTCAGCCAAATAAGAAGAAGAAGAAGGTATGCTTATCACGCCGCAAATCTTCTTTTGAATTGAAAATTTGAGTAGTTTCTAACTGTTTGTCTAAATAAAGCCTTAGAGAACTAAATATTATAAGTCATAGTCTATACAATGCGAGATTGCTCATATTGATTTTAGACATACGATATAAATTATGTTGATCCCGAAAAGGTTGCAGCTTTCAACCGGAATTACAATATTTTTTTTAAGACTTGTGCCAAAATATTTCAGAAAAATATATAGACTATAATATGAGCTAGACTGACTTGAAAACACCTCCAAAAATCTCATTATTTTGATTCCGTCGATAAATTTCGAAACATTTTTTGCATATTTTTTAAGTTTAACCTTTACTATCATCTGAGGTGATTGTTTGGAAACAATATTTTTAAAACCAAATTTAATTTATAAAAAAGTTTGATTT
>NW_023475390.1:0-3245 GCF_013731165.1 Rhagoletis pomonella
CCTTAACATACGTCGAAGGTTCGACTAATTTTTTATCTCTCCCTAAAGGTTGTATGGTACGTTTACCATTCACCTTAACATACGTCGAAGGTTCGACAAATTTTTTAGCTCTCCCGAAATGTTGTTTGGTACGTTTGCCATTCACCTTAACATACGTCAAAGGTTCGACTAATTTTTTATCTCTCCCTAAAGGTTGTTTGGTACATTTGCCATTCACCTTAATAGACGTCGAAGGTTCGAATAATTTTTTATTTCTCTCAAGGTTGCTTGGTACGTTTGCCATTCACCATAACATACGTCGGAGGTTCGACTAATTTTTTATCTCTCTCTCAAGGTTGTTTAGTACGTTTGCCATTCACTTTAACATACGTCGAAGGTTCGACTAATTTTTTGCTCTCTTTCTAAAGGTTGTTTGGTACATTTGCCATTCACCTTAACCGACATCGAAGATTCGACTAATTTTTTCCCCTCTCTCTCAAGGTTGTTTGGTACATTTACCATTCACCTTAGTAGACGTTGAAGGTTCGAGTAATTCTTTATCTCTCTCTCTAAAGGTTATTTGGTACATTTGCCATTCACCTTAACAGGCGTCAAAGGTTTGACTAATTAGCGACATATTGCGTCTGTTTTCCTGAGTTTGAGCTCCAGGAGCTTGCGGTAACATATCTAAATCATCTTCCCATTCCAACCTCTCGACTTTGCCAAAAGTGTCTAGTTGCGAAGTTTTCTTGGTTGTATCTACCCTATGGTCTCACGTTAAGACACCAAGGGCTTGTGATCTATATCTCTTCAAGAAAGCGAGTTAGGCTTTTTACTGTTTACAGTAACCCGATTTTTCATTTTTGCAATATATAAGCACTTCCGCTTTGCAAGTCATGGCGACTGAATCAGCAGTAATGGCAGATTTTCTTTTCGACTCCAACAATATTATAACTTTCTGTGAACATTTTGAAAAAGAAGATCCGGAAGACCACACTGATACTTTGCTGGAAATCAAGCTTCAGGATCTCAATGCACGATGGGAAAGTTTGCAACTCTCATATCGAAAGGTCTGCCTTACTGATGAAAAACATGTTCCCACCGACTTCAAGGAAGAAGCGGTTAACAAATTCCAATTAATTACTGATAGTTTTTTATATTTGCAAATCCCATATTCTGAACCAGCTTAAAATGCTTCAAGGTAACCCCAGCCACCAGGCTACCACCTCGCGTAACTCTTCTGCTTTCTTCGACAATTCGGTTCCGTGCATCAAAGTCCCACCTTGTGATACCCAGATCTTTTATGGTAGCTATAAGGACTGGCCATCGTTTCGTGATATGTTCACGGCCGTTTACCTCAATCACCCAAAACTTACCCCTGCTCAAAAAACTGTATCACTTACGGAATAAGACTCGCGGAAAGGCTGGTAGCATTGTCAAGAATTATAAGTTATGCGACGAAAACTTTTCCCTAGCTTGGGACACTTTAAGAGCTCCTTTTGAGAACAAGCGAATTTTAATCGACAAGCAACTTAAATTGCTATTTAACCTTCCCTCAGCTAGTTAGTGGCGAAATGCAAATTATGTAGTAACAACCATCCCTTGAAGCTTTGCCCCGAGTTTCGAAAACTCTCGGCTCAAGAACGTAGCAAGTTCGTCGAACAAAATAATTACTGTTGCAACTGTTTGGCCTACAATCACCTTCTCAACAATTGCCAAAGCACGTTTCGATGCCTTCACTGTAAGAAGGCTCATCACACAATGTTGCATATCAAACCAACTAGTAAACCTGCAGCTAAGACACCTGCGAGAAACCAACGACTCCACAATCCCTGAATTCCACGTCTTTTCTGCATACCCAATATCTCGAACCTTCCTCCAGTCATACAAGACATCCCATTTTCAATATAACCAAAGGCACTTACGAGGACTCCCCCACATCCTCGGCTGTAAGTTATCCCCCCGTTCAAGGGAATTTTTCGACGAGCAATAAGAAGACGCACACAGCCCAAGTGCATATCAAGCACATGGGCACTCTCTTTATCCTAAGAGCCTTAATAGACCAAGGCTCCCAAAAATCATTCGTGTCAGAAAAGGCTCACAGACGTCTGCAGCTTCCTACCTATCGAGAAAATTTCTCAATCACCGGAATGGGCGGGACTATCGTTGAAAATGCCAACAGAGTTTGCCAACTTACCCTATTCTCCAAACGTTGCAACATTACTATAACCACTAAGGCCATTTTCCTTAAAAAACTCACCATCTTTCTCCCATCTTTCCAACTTCATAAACCAAATCTCAAAGAAATTAAGGACCTAGATCTTGCGGATCCCTATTTCTATACCCCCGGTCCGATTGACCTAGTAATAGGTAGTGACCTGATACCGCAAGTAGTCAAGCACCAAATTTGTGGAAGTCTTCTTGCTCCAAACACCATTTTTGGTTGGTATTTAAGTGGGCCATTGAAGTCTATTGGGCGCTCCAGTTTTCACACACATGTGGTTGAAGACTCAGGCGAAAACCTCAACTCTCAACTTAAACTTTTCTGAGAAACCGAAGAAATAACTGATCCGATGCTGATATATTTTGCGAAAAATTGTATCAAGACACCACCTATCGGCAAAGTGATGGAAGATATGTAGTCAGATTGCCATTTAAATCCGAGTTTCCTTCTAACCTAACTCTCGGTCCATCTCGTTCGCAAGCCATGAAGCAAGCGATTCGAACGGAACACACGCTTAACAAAAACCCCGATCTCAAAGGAGAATATGATCGAGTATTAGAAGCAAAGCATATGAAACCAATCACTCCCTATGAAATCTATAAAGATGACAAATATTTCCCATATTATCTAACTCATCATTCAGTTGTTTAACCCGAGAGTAAGTCCACCAAAGTTCGTGTGGTATTTAATGCCTCTAAACCTTCAGCGTCAGAAACTTCCCTCAACGACATTCTCCATATCGGCCCCACCTTACAATCTGATCTCATGATTGTCATTTTGGACTGGCGATTGTACAAATATGTTTTCAATGGGGACATACAAAAGATGTACGGCCAAATCCTTCTACACGAAGATGATCAACAGTACCAAAGAATTCTCTTTCGTAGAAAAAAACGAGACTAAACTCACCGACTTTGCCCTTAAAACCGCCACCGTTGGAGTAAATTGCGCTCCATATCCATTCGCACTTTGCACCAGTTGGCAAACGATTCACAAACTTTTTATCCTCTAGCCCAAAGAATCCTGACAAAGGAAACGTATG
>NW_023475391.1:0-3245 GCF_013731165.1 Rhagoletis pomonella
TTTTTTAAAACGCCATTGGCTCTTAAACTTGCTTTCTGTGGAGTCCTCTCCCGCTGATCTGTGTGGTATTAGCAGCCAAGGCTCCAATGGATATCCAGCGTTGCCTATGAAAACAAAGAAATGTTATTAAGAGTAAATGTACCTAGCACGCAAACATTTCTGGTGCCTCGCAAATAATCCTCCTCCATTGAAACCCTTAATTGACTGGTATTCCAAATTAATGAGTCTTGGCAGGCCCCAGGGTGTGTAGCATCGACATATCTGATTGTCATTTTGTCATCACATACCTGCAGGTAAACTTTTATTAGCATGAGTATGCGCACAAGAAAATTTAATTAACTTACGAGCAAAACATTCATACTATAGCCTATTCTGTTATAGTATTTATGAGTGTTTATTACTTTTAGGGCCTATAATTTTAACGTGCGTGCCGTCCATGCAGCCAATGATGCCAGGGATATTAAATTTTTGATAAAACCTCAAAGTTATTTCTCGTATCTCTTCTTTAGTATGCCACGTTATCCACTCATTGCAAAGGGATGGCTCAAACACGTCCAGTACTTCATTGGCAAGCCGTTTTGCAAAACATCCAACAAATATTTGAACGTAGGCTTATTGATTCTATACAATTGGTGATAATTACAAAAAATATACACAGATATTTTTAACTATTTCTTAAGTATTATTCATTTCATTTGCGCCTTGCATTGGGTAATTCAAGAGGATTACACTTGTCGCGTAAAATCCTTCTAGACATCCTTTCAGCTAACTGCTGGCTGGAATTATATTCCTCTTCAATTACACAAAGGCGAAAGTAAGCACTAATCATTTTAATTTTGGTATTTAACACAAAATATAAAAATGTATAAGCTATTAAGAAAGTTTTCTATGCCGCCAAATCAAAACAAAAACATGAGGCCGCAGAAGTTCACAATAGCAGGTTTGAAATTCGAACATAAGTTTTGATTCACACGAAATTCGCGATGTGAATTTTTTGTTCATGGGAAATAAAAAATTCATGGGATTGGTTTATTCACATGAAGTTTACAATAAAGCTGAATATCTTCCAAATTGCTCAAAAACACGCTCTTAAATATTAAAGCCAAAAATTGAACAAAGCAGAGATTCGCATATGGTTAATATTTGAACTTCGCAACCATACTTGGTCAGATGAGTTTTTATAAGTATTCGAAAGCTTTTAGCCCTCAGCCTAAAAAAAAATATTGAAATTGGGTAAAATTGGGTCAGTCTAATATATATTGCTCAGTCATACGACATAGGGCGATCTGAAGCAGAATGTTGTCATCGGAAGTATATTTATTTTTATACCCGAGCGGACTTGTGCACAAGGGTATTATAAATTTGTTCACATAACGGTTGTTTGTAACAGGCAAAACGAATCGACATAGATATAGACAAATGTATACATAAATGATCAGAATGAGAAGAGAAATCGATAAAGCGGTGACTGTATGTCCGTCCGTTCGTCCGTCCGTCTGTGCACACGATAACTCGAGTAAAAATTGAGATATCTTAACGAAACTTGGTACGGGCACTTCTTTCGGGCGTAGGACGGACGGTATTGAAAATGGGCAAAATCGGAAAATAACCACGCCTACCTCCCATATAACGGTAACATTCAGAAATACGAAAACTGCGATATTTTAGTAACTACTAAAGATTATTCACTCAAAATTTATATTTACAATAATTTTTAGACGAAAAATAAGACCATTATAAATGTTTGGAAAATAGGCGTAACCACGCCCACTTATGGTTACATGTGTATATCTCGGTGAAGTAGGTTACAAAATATCGAAATTTAAACTTTTACGTTTAACAAACAGCTTTTTTCCAGGGCTATGAAGTTTTTTATATCAAAAGCATGTAGTGGCATAACCATGACTTACAGCACTGGAAAATTTACGTGGATTTGTTGTAATATTAATGAAATTCAAATAGAAGAAATTCAAATGCACTAAAACCAATTTAAATATAACATGGACCATTTCCTGGTACCATCGCCTTTTGCAAATTAATCAAAAATTCTAAAGAAAACTACAACCCTACTGTTTATTTTTTACTAGGGGCTGCCACTTTTTCAAAACACTTCATGTATTCGCGGATTGTGCATAAACGGAAGCATTTTTGAATTCATGAAATGAATAATTCGTAAATTCTGCCACATAAACATAGTATCTAGTGCAAGCTCTATACGTTATTAAAAAATTGTCAGATTTTAAATCGGTGAAGTAGGTGATAAAGTATAAGCACTTTGACATTTTCTTGACTCATTCTCAACGTATCGATAGACAATTGCTCAGTCATACGACTTAGTTAGGGTGATCTAGAGCAGCCACAGAATTGAGCTGTTTTCCACATTAAAGTGCAAGCTCCATAGGTTATTCAAAAGTTTTCAGATTTCAAATCGGTGGCAAAGTATAAGCATTTAACCCGTAATTAGGCGCATAAAGAAAATCACACAATTAGTCGCACGGAGTCCCGAGTGACCTCAATAAAAGTGTTGCAAAAAAACTTTTACAAATAAAAAAAAAACAAGTATGTGTTATAAAAAATATTAAAGTCTCTATTATCGTTAACGTAAAAAAAAAACACAAAAACATATCTTCGACTTCAAACTAAAAAAAAATAAAATAAAACTTACCACTGCCTGGAAAATACATAGAAATATCCTGTAAAAACGTAGAAATAACCTGTCAAAATGTTAGACAGGGTATTTAAAGGGATGTTGAAAAAGACTAAAGTTATTAAAATAACCTAAAAATTGGCAAAATATGCATTGAATTAAATGAATTCCTAGGTTTATATAGCAGTTTAATATTTTAAAGCATTTTCATCAATGACTCCTAAACTAAATAGAACTTTTCTTGCTGGTTTTGTAAGAGTCCGTTTAAGGTTTTTTTTTTTATATATATTGAGTGTAACCCTGTAGCACATAAAATCAGATGATCTCAGCTGTGAGGCATTTCGGGAAAACATCTGATTCCTTTTCATTTGTAAGTATGCACGATGCCACAAATAATAGTTATTTTAAAAATTTTAATTCAAAAAGTCAGTCGGAAAGAATTTGCCTTTTTAACATTTTTATATAGCAATGTGATCTTTGTCACCCAAGGAATGTTAATCCTATATGATTTTTTTTTTTACTTTTTTCAAAAAAGTCAGCCATTAACCGTCATTTTTTTACTGATATTTTTTCAGTCAAAAGTAAAAGTTAAAACCTG
>NW_023475392.1:0-3244 GCF_013731165.1 Rhagoletis pomonella
ATTGTTACGATTATCCTCGAAACCTTGAGGGAGTACCCAAATATACTCGGGCTCGTATCGCTGGATTGTTAAATAAATGCTAACGATGACCGAATTGTAGTACAATTAACTTTATTGTACAACAAACAATTTACAATACTTGCTAATACAGTAAAAACACTTTACAATACTTGTTAAAGCAATAACAACGCTTTACTACTTGTTAACACAATTAAACTTATAGCTTGCTTATTCGCAACTCAATTCTCCGCTCACTTTACTTGTAGCTTGCTGACTTGTAACTCACAACTAACTCACCTCGCTGTGGCGGTGCCCTTATATACCTGCGCTGGCACTTATGGCAACTCTGGAACTTTCTGAAGTTTATCGCTCATTCTCTTTCTCTCGCTGTTCGCAGTGTTCATCCAACCTGACGTTTCTCTTTGTGGAACATTCTACGTCATTCCTCGAACATTCTGCCTATTTCTCCTGTTCGCTTTCAGTTGCCGCAGTATTCGCCACACTGCCCTCAACCTAAGTCTGATCGTCCCGATCAGACACACTTGCCGCTCCAACCGCTGCAAGTCTTTCCAAGTGGACCACTTTCATCTTGGTCCTCGGTCTCCCCATTGTCTGGATTTGATGCACTGCGTCCTTCAGCCGTTTGTCAATCTTCAACGGATCTTTCCAGTCAAGTCTTTGCTTGGAGGTAAAGCTTTTCTTCTGCTGCGACATGTACAACCACAGTGCGTTACTGGACATTGCTTCCGGCTTATCTCCGGGAGGGCACCATCTCACATGGTCGTGCTTCTGCCGGCCACTGGTGGTGACCAGACCATGTCTCTTCTCGTGGGCACCCTTTTCGGATCTATGCCGCATCATCTGTCCCTGACACCCTGACTCCCGCCTTCGCGCTTCACTGCCTTAAGCACATCTTGCTACATCCGGATCCTTACGCTGAAGCTTCCGCCGTCGTTTCGTATCTCGCTCTACCGCCGATGCTAACTTCATTGACCGGACATGTATAATCTCACCCTTGGCTTCCGGCTTAACTGCTCGCTTTTGCCGACCACCCTTTTCAGGACACTTCAAAGCGCGCCTACTGCTACCACAGCCGCTTCCATTTCCGGCCACCGGCGTATCACCATTGCAACGTGGTTCAGTGGCTTTCCTCCTGCCGGAAACGCTGCCTGGCTCGCCATGACCACTTCCTTGTTGCGACCTCTTCTTCACTGAGCTAGCGGAACCGTCACGCTTTTCCTGTATCAGTGAACCGCTTCCTTCTCCTGATGAAACCACTCCGTCTCCATCACTGCCAACCTCCGCCCAACTAACCGCTTCCGTTTCTGGTGGAATTGTCGACACTTCCTCTAAGACTAACCGTTTACTGCAGTACTGGCTGTCGTAACCAACCCTAAGTGGCACTTTCCTGTGACGATCTGTCAGGATCATTCTCTGGAGGTCAATCTTCATGCCTTAACCAAGTAAAAAATCCACGCCGATGATGACTTCATCCACAATGTCTGCCACTATAAACTTAGTGTACGAGGCCCAACCGTCGATTATTACCTCGCATGGTACTTCTCCCAACACTTGGGTGCATTCACCAGTTGCAGTCTGCAGCTTTGCTCCAGGTAGTGGCTTCACATAAAAAGTAGCCAAATCCGGTCGAATAATGGAATGTGTTGCTCCAGTATCCACTGTGAGTACTCTCTCCTGCCCATTCACACATCCACCAATAGTGAGGTTGGTCGCATTCCTGCCAATTCGCGAGACGGAGATTAGGGGGCGTTCAATTGCGGGAGCCAGCGCGCGCCCCTTGCTGCTGGCTCGCTTTAGTTTAACGACTGATTGGAGTTGGTTTTGTCTCCTTCAGCCCTGCGTTTGCGTCCTGCTGAATTGTTGTGACCATTGGAACTTGCGCTGCAATCGCGGGCGAAGTGGCCTGACTTTCCACATTTAAAACATTTGCCAGAACCATCTTTTTCTCGCCCAGCAGTTGGATAATCTTCTTCAGCATTTCATTTGTCTCGTCCGGTGTTTCCACTTCCACGCGATGTGCTTTGTAGGCTGGTCTACTTAGGAGCGCCGCCGTTTCACGCGTCTGAGCATACGAGACAGTTTCAGCAAATGTAGGCTTGGGATTCGCGTACGTCTCTCGCTTGGTATACACGTCCCGCATTCCGTTGATGAACCTCTGGATTTTTACTCTTTCGAGGTGCTCACCAGATGCATCTCCAATTGCCAAATGAGCCAACCTTTCGATCTCGGAAGCGAATTCCTGTAAAGTCTCGTTGGATTTCTGGCAGCGATTCTCCAGCTCCATCTGGTAAATCTGTCTCCTGTGCTCGCTACCATAACGTCTTTCCACTGCACCCATTAACGCATCGTAACTGTTCCTTTCACAATCAGGAATAGTCTGCAAGATTTCCGCTGCAGGTCCTTTTAATGCAACGAACAGTGCAGCGGATTTATCCTCCATGCTCCGGTGATTTGCTGTAGCTGTCTTCTCAAACTGGAGCTTAAAGACTTGGAAAGGAATCGTGTCGTCAAAGGATGGAGTCTTTACCTTGGGCGCACTGGTCGAAGAAGGAGGCCGATTCAACTGCATATCTCGGAGGCGACCTTCCAACTATTCTACATTAGCCTCGACTTTATCCTGTCTATCCTTGATTCGTTCGTTATCTCTAGCCAAATTCTCCTGCAGTTGTGTAATCTTTGCATCCTGGACTTCCAGCAACTGTGATACGTGTGTCTTCTGTGCCTGTAGCTGCGACGAAATATCTGACAACTGTGTTTGCATCTGTGAGGAAACGTCTGATGACAACTGCGACCTCTGTTCCTGCATCATCTGTGACATAGCAGCCAATAACGTGTTCATGTCCATACCTGTTGATGAACAAGGAGCATTTTGCTGTTCTTCAAGCTTCCCGGATGTCTGCTGCACATCCTTCGACGAACAAGCAGCCTCATCCTTCTGTTCGTCCTTTGCGGATGCATCGTCGGATTTACCCTGGAAGTCGTATTTGTCCACGTCGATGTCTTCAGCTTCCATAGCCTCCCGCAAACGGGATAATAATTCCACTTTTCTTCCGGAGGTGGCCAAATTACGCTTTTCCAACTCCTGTTTCAGCTCCTCAATTTTTAAGTACTGAATTTTCGCCATTTTCAGTAGTTTATCCTTCGGGATTTATTTAACAATCCCACTTCTGACACCAATTGTTACGATTATCCTCGAAACCTTGAGGGAGTACCCAAATATACT